>NC_139219.1:94303922-94356332 GCF_055691185.1 Crinia signifera
TATACACCCCCATATACATCCCATATACACCCATATACACCCATATACACCCCCATACTCAGCAACCTATTTTTAAAAAGTACACACAACATTGCTAAAAAACGCAGACATACTAGTAATCAAAACTTACATCGGGCAATATGGCGGCGAAGTCTGCACAGTAGAACGGGCTGCCGCCGGCGCAGGTCTGACCAGCGCCGCTCAACCTGCCCCAGGCTTCTGCGGACGCCGGTCGTGGAAAATATCAGGCGGCGGGCAGCATTATACGCCCGCCGCTTGTCCGCATTCGAAACATATGGGCCCCTGGGCCCCAGGTGACGGTCCATGACGTGGACCAGGGCCAACAGCTCAGGGGTCGAGAATAGCCTAGCTCTGTTTGCTGTCATGGTGGCAATGGCGCAGTTATTAATTGCAGGTACATATATCACTTTTGGTGCTTGCTGATTGGTTGAAAAAATTGTTTGTTTGGTATTAACTTTATTAATCCCTCTTACATTAACAAACTGGATGCGAATAGAAACTTACGCGGACCGTTCCGATATACACACCACAACCAACAGCATGCATTCAATGTATAGAGAGGAACTGTATATATACAGTGTGCGGAAAATAATACACGCACCCCGTCTACTCATAACTACGCTGCTTAAAGGGGGCTCAATACACCGATTGCCATGAAGAGAAAAGTACTGTGTATATATAGTATGCGGAAATTAATACACGCAACCGTCTACTTAGAACTACGCTGCTTAAAGGGCCACAATGCAACATGTTGCTGTATGACAATTGCATAGACATTACATATGCAAGGCAAGCATTATAACGTGATGTTTTGAAATGTGACTCACAAAGCATACACGAACTCCAACAGATACCAGCTGACAACACTCATCATTGGAATGACAGGTGCACACATTTCACGATGTAGCCCACAATGCTCCACAACCTGTGTATATACATATACGGGTGATTGATCAGGTGCATTGAGACCTGCGTAATTTAAGCGGCAATTATCGGCGGGAAATATCGGCGTAAATTTGCATCTACCTTGCGGGGAAAAATATACGCCCCCTTGTTCGTGGCGGGAGATTAACATATAAATATTCAGTCAGATGCAGCCCACAATTGCTGCAAACATGTCTGACTCAGACGATTCCGCAGCTGAGGACGCTCTGCAGAGAGCTACAGCAGAATCCCTGCTTGATGCACTCAACAAGAGGGAACAGGAGCGGAGAAGGAGGGCCCAAGAGAGGAGTAGCCTGCAAGATCAAGCGGGCTCCTCAGTAACAGGCCCTGGTGAACCTCCACCAGCTCCACAAGGGCCAAGCAACCAGCCAGAACAAGAGGTTGCATCTCTCCAAACAGGTGTGACCCAGCAGGTGCATGGTGAGAGAACTGGGGCCACCAGAAAACGAGCTGCAACATCTAGGGTGAGGACTGAGCAGGATACCACCTCCAAAAGGAGAAACCCTGCATTTGTAGAGGCCGAAATGCGAATTCTAGTGCCCAGGGCACGCGAATGGATTGAATTGGCAACCAGGAAGCCGGGTGCCAGTGCAAGGAGAAACCTTTGGGAGAAGATCACAGAGGAAGTGAACCAGGTGGCACCAGTGGTCAGAACTTGGGACGCGGTGAAGAAAAGGTTAGTGTGTTTGTCAGGGCAATTTTTCAGCAGTCTCCAGCAGGAACTGAGGCCCTTATTCTAGTTCACTCTTTCTGGCCAAATATTTCTTAGATGGACAAAACCATGTGCACTGCAGGTGAGGCAGGTGTTACTTGTGCAGAGATAATCAGATTTGGGTGGGGTTTTACACCTGCCTCACCTGCAGTGCACATGGTTTTGTCCATCAAAGAAATATTTGGGCAGAAAGAGTGAACTAGAATAAGGGCCTCAGTTCCTGCTGGAGACTGCTGAAAAATTGCCCTGGTCTTTGTCCCCCTGATAATGTCATATGTGTGTACATATGTTACATGTATGTTTTGAGACTAATAGAAAGGTGTGTTTGTAGATAGTGCTACACTTCAATGTCACATGTGAACACAACCATGTCTAATAACCCACATTGATATATGAAACATGCACCATTGGTGTGATGTGAGGTTATGGGCACAGTTCTGCTCATGTGAAGTATGTGATGGGACAAGAGAAAGTGTGTTTTTGAAAGAGTTGTTGTAACATGTTCCATATGATGCTAATGAAACAAGAATGAGCAAACTGTGCACATGTAGCTGGTGAGAAACTACACATCCCAGTATGCCATTCCATAGTTAAATTACTCCATAATAACCACATTGTGAAGCTATGGTGGAATGTGTAGTTTCACACCAGGTGGAGGTGCCTAATTTGGCCATGGATGATGTCATTTCTGCATAGTGATGTATGTATGTGCATTTAGTGGCCTAATGAATGAGATGAGACACTGAAATGCCTCCTAATTGAGACATGAATGTGTGTGTGGGACACATATGGCCAAAAAACATAAGATCACCCACACTAGGAAATGTCACGTAGCTAGGGGTACCACATAGTCCCTTTAATTCCGGACACATATTAATTACACAGGTTCTGTGGCTGGCTGACTTCAAGACTCCACTTCACCTAATTTTAAACTGCCACAGAACCTGTGTAAGTAACATGTGTCCGGAATTAAAGGGACTAGGTGGTAACCCTACACGTAGCACAGTGGTGCACATATCTCATGGTGATATTTGTATTTTTAAACTTGTAGGTGGACTGACTTCAAAAGTGCCCTGAAGAGGAAGATGACTGACCGGTACAACCACAGCATGTCCACCGGGAGCGGTCCTATGCCTGACCATTTGGAGTATACCCCCCTGGAGCTGGACTCCTGTGACGTGATCGATGTGGGGGAGATCAGGGGGATCTCCAATATGGACAGTGAGCTCCCGGCGGAGGTCTTTGCTGCTGCTTTTGATGGTAAGTCACAGTAATGCATTGTATTTAGAAAGATATTTTTTATTGCGTATGTGATGGTGACATTGTTTTCAATTCTTATCCTAGCAGAAGCAGAAAGTCAGGATGTACCGGCAGCATCTTCCTCTGCAGAGCCACAGGTGGAGCAGGTGGTCCAGCCTCCACCAAGACGTCGCCCCCAGCCCCAGCCACAGGAGACATGGAGTGAGAGCCTGTTGGTGACGCTGGACAGGATCGAGCAGCAAGGGGTGGATGCTGCGATCCGTCAGCAGCAGGTGGCGGATTTTCTGGCGGAGTGGAAGGCCACAAACCAGCTGCAGGTTGAGGCGTTGAACCGCATTAATGAAACTCTGGCGGCTGGCATGCTAAGCATTGGCCAACACCTCAGCCGCCAGAATGAACTTCTTGCGGAGCAGCTGTCCACCGCCAGGTCCCTAAGGGACAATCCCCCATCTGCTGCCCCACCCCAAGCTGCTCCCCAACCTTCCACCTCGGCTGACCCTCCTGTGTCGACTAGGGGAAGACGCCGAAAGGCAGCTGAGCCAAAGGCCCCTGTCCCCAAGGCCCCATCTAAAAGGGGCAAAAAAGGGCCCAAATGAGACCTGGTTCACTTCCTCTGTGGTTGGAGCCCAAAGGTTTAAATTGCACTGGACATCCGCTTCCTGAGTTGCCCATCGATCCATTTGCGTGCCATGGGCATGAAAGTTCGTATTTTGACCTCTACAAATGCAGGATTTTTTTTTTTGGTGGTGTGTATCTTGCTTAGTATTCACCCTGGTTGTTGCAGTACGTATTCTGGTGTCCCCATTTCTTTCACCATTGCATTTGCAGGGTAACACATGTTTGGAGATATGCAACCTCTTGTTCTGGCTGTTTTATTATTTGTGTGTCTATTTTATTTGTTTATTTGATTTCTCACATTAAAGTGTCAAGCTGTGATGCTGAACAGCAAATAAATTTATTTTACAAATTAAATCTAAATTGTGGTATGTGTCATTTCTTGTGTGAAACAAATACTAGATTTATGTGTACTTACTGACCAGGGTATTTTTGAACATTTGTTGAAGTGTGGTCGAAGTTTCCCATGTGTAACCCTCTCCATGGCCATTCCCATGTTCCTATCCAACTTTTCCCTGCTAATTAGTTTGTGTCAGCACATGTGCAGAGCAACTTAATAGGTGAGAAAGCAGTTTGTGTGCAGGTGAGGTAGCTCCTACAGTAGTAGGTAAAAGCAGGTCCAGAACAATGCTTTCCTCATGGAGTGGGTGAGGCAGACAAACAAGGGTGAAAAGGTACATTTGTGTAGGAATGCATATGTGTCCTCCCTAAAAAAAGATGTGTGAATGGGCCAAACATGATAAATTAGCTTGTGAACAAACATGCATAACTTTTTAAATATATATGATTTGACAGTGTCATAAGCAGATGTAGGAATCCTTTGTTAGAGAGATGAGAGTGCAATAATGTGATTGGTGGCATCTTACATCCAGAGTGTAGTCAAATCCAAATCATAGCAGATGAGATAGTGGTACAGGTCATTATTTTGGGTACTATACAAAGATTGTGTGGAAAATAGTGGTCATGGGCTTCAAACATTGCTGAAACATCCTTTGTAGGTGTTAGATGTGGTTTATGTTATTGTATCCTAAATACAAAACCTATGTTAGTATTAGAGTGAACACGTTGACACATGTCGACTTGTGTAGATTGAGTGTGCTACTGCGTAAAGTCTATGAAAGCACGTAGTGAATGTGTCTGTTTAGCAAATACCTACCTTAGCGTATAAAAAGATTCTTACCTTAAATTAAACAAACCTTTAAATGTGGAGAAGTATAGAAACATAAGCTTCCAATGTGTTTGCGTGCTGTATGTGTGGCTTGCAGGCAGTGAAATCATGGTTTGGAGTTAATAGACTGCAGCATTGCTTATTACATTCAGGTGTATGTGTTTGAGTAGTAATCAGCGTTAATTAGCCAACTCAGGCGCACGCTGGCATGCGGTATCTGTAGGGGTGGTTTGAGCTGGCGGCTGGCGGCCGCCTGTTTGGTGTCCGAAATGAACGGTGCCTTAGTCGATCGTGCGGTAGTAGCACCGCTCATTTTTGGTGCACACCCCCGTGTACGCCCATATTTACGCCCATTTTCCCTCATTATTTCGGCCGCTCCCATCAACACGCCCCTATGCCGCCCCATTACCCGTACACTCGCATACAGGTTTTTTCGCACGTTGAGACACCGGCCGTAAGCGTTGTGGAGTGTTCGCGCCGGCGCATTAGCGTATCTGCACATGCGCAGATCGTGAAAAACCCCGGAACGTACGCGTACGGCCCGGACGCTCCAACCAGAATAAGGCCCGGAATGAGCTGAAATTCATATTTTCCACACAGAATGAGCCAAATTCCAGGTTATGCCACACAGAATTACGCTAAATTCTGTTAAGAGGTGGGAGATGGTCACAAGTGTAACTTCATCCCAGTTGCTGTCTGTGATGGAGTTCTGCGCTCCCTTAAAAAAAAATAGATAGATATAGATAGATACACGCACACTTTTCAGGGGGGCACAAAACTTCATAACAGGCAGCAGTTGGCATAACCTTACACTTGTGAAGAGACCCCATCCCCCTCCTATTGCATAACAGCATATAGAAACCCCAATCCCCCCATGCAGTAAATGTCCCCACTTTAAAATCTTACTGCTTGGGTGCAGTTTATATGTGTGTCTCTGCCACTGAGCATCCCCGCTGTCACTAAGGGCCTTATTCTGGTTCACTCTTTCTGACAAAATCCTTCTTAGATGGACAAAACCATGTGCACTGCAGGTGGGGCAGATGTAACTTGTGCAGAGAGAATTAGATTTGGGTGGGGTTTTACTTCAAAGTGAGATCTATATTGCAGTGTAAAAATAAAGCAGCCAGTATTTACCCTGCACAGAAACAAATTAACTCACCCAAATCTAATTCTCTCTACACATTTTACATCTGCCCCCTGCAGTGCACATGGTTTTATCAATCTAATGGAGCCCATACACGCTCCGTTCTGGGCCTCCGTTGTGTACTTCATTACAGTACACATCGTATCGCATTGCATGCCTTGTGCATGCATTGTGCATGCATTGTGCATGCAATGCGATGCGATACGATGTAAAGCTAGTACAAAAAGTATGCGCAGAACACGGGAGTGCGCATCTCATAGTACAGAACGGACGGAGCACAGAATGGAGTGTGTATGGGCTCCTTATGAAGGATTTTGGCAGAAAGAGTGAACTAGAATAAGGCCCTAAGCGCTCCTGCCGCCGCCAATCCTTCCCGACGCTGAACCTTTCTGCTGGTTGTCACAGGCTCCCTACTTATGGTGCACCGGTGCGCAGGTGACGTCATGACGTCATTCGCGCAGCCATGAACCGCTGCACTGCATGCCTGGGAGCACTGAAGCCTCTGAGAACCTCTCAGAGGCTTCAGCAGAAACTTGGATGGCACACTTTTGCCATTTGATCGTGATCTACCGGCGAGAGCTCCGTGATCGCGATCGACTGTTTGGCCACCACTGCCTTACCCCCTGTACACGCACACACATTCACTCTTGGCTTAATTATTGTTGGAAGCCAATTAACCAGTAAATTTTTGGATTGTGGGAGGAAGCTCAGGGAGAACATAAAAACTCAGCACAGTTAAGGCCATGGTGGAAATTGAACCCATGACTATACCTCCCAACATTGTCCAGGCTTGAAAAGGGGCCTCTCGCACGCAAATGGCGTGGCCTAGCTATACTGGGATGCGATCTATTCCCGCGAGGACACGCCCTGTGTTCGCCACTGTGGGGGCATTGCTAGCGGCTCACTGAGCTGCTGGCTATGTCCCCAGCCCCTCAGGCTGCAGAATAGACGCTGTGCGCTTGCATCTATTCTACAGCCTAAAGGACTGGGGATATAGTGACAGACGGGACTCCCAACTGCCCACCCCCACCGCGGGACACTGCCGGCCCCGGACGGGACGTGGAAACATCCCCAAAAAAACGGGATGTTCCCGCAAAAAGTGGGAAAGTTGGGAGGTACTGTGAGGCAGTAATCCTAACCACTATCTGTGCTGCCCAATATTCCATGTTAATGTCCATCACAGTCAAGTCCTAAAAATGTAATAAATGAGTCCCAAACTGGTTCTTATATCGTTATTTACTGAGATTTACATTTGCACAAATAATGTATGTAAAAGTAGTACAAATTCCACGGGGTATAGTTATTAAATGGTTATTAATAGTTAATAGTTATTAGTATTAAGATCAACCGTTACTGCATATTGGGACTCGTGCTTATACTAATTCTGTAGTGATAACAGTAGTCCTAGCAAGAGCCAAAGTTTAGTCCAAAATTTGAAATTATCTGAAGATTTAATCTCCGCGTTTATCCTAAACTGTACCACAGCCAAAGCCTTCAAGTCCTTGGAGTTTTTTTCCCCTCAAAGCTATGAAATGAAAGAAATGTCTCATACAGCATGAGCTGTGCCAGTGGTTGTGTATATTGTGTGTTACATGGCTATTCTATGTGCTGAAAACATGGTCAATATTTACAGTAATGGTACATTGTTATCATATAACACGTTCTATAGGTAGAAATAGATTCTATATCTGTCTGTAAGAAGCCATACCCTTGATGAGGACAGAGAAGCAAGGATCTTACTGACGATTGTGGGACATTATCTAGGTCCATGTGCACAGAACTGTAACTACAGGACTGACACTGGTCACATCATTAGTTGGGGAAAAGGTAGACACAAGCAAAAGGTCGACAATGAAATGGATTTTTCCCTTTTTTGTGTGTCTCTGTTGACATAGGACGACACGGACACCATATAAGTATACCGCATCCCCGCGCATGGCTCACTGCACTTGGCACACTATTTTATTCTCACTTTATGCCCTCTGGTATGGTAAAGTATGGTATGGTAAAACTCATGTCAACCTTTTTCCATATTGACCAGTTTTATGCCGACCTTTAGCTTCTGTCTACCTTTTGACCATGTCAACCTTTTTCATGGGTCGACCGTTTGACTGTTGACCAATAGTGGTCGACATTTTGACCGTCAACCTAATGACTAGCAACCCGTTTACAGCGAACACCTGTGTTTCATTTAATTTCTGCTTGGCACTACAAATCTCAACATAGTAGCTTTTCTTATTATGTTTCAAATCAGGTTGTGTAGTCCAAACAACACCCTTCCTCCCCCCATTTCTCCAGTGGTGCCTTCAGCTTGTGTAAATAATACAACAGCTATAGCCGACCATAAAGGCAAAGTATTATGGGGCAGTCATTGGGCCTAATTCAGAGAAGTGCGCAAAGCAGGTGTTCCATGAACCGGGTGTTTATTGGCAGCTGCTTTCGTATTGTACATGTTTTAATGTGCTGTTGCGTAACCACACACAATAAAGTGATTGACAGGAAGTGGGGAGTGGTTGTTAATATTCAGGTGTTGTCATAGCCATTTTCATGGTGTGTATTTTACTGTACAGTATGTCAGCTGCAAGCCAATGCATATAAAAACATGGCACCTGTATGACTACTGCTGCATACAGTCTGTGTAGCCATAGACCTACTCAAGGCCTACTGTTCCTGCATAAAGGCTGCATAAGTGTACGCAATTACAAACAAGTTGCGGTAGATCTGATGGGCGTCACTTGTAATTTCTGGGCTGCACCTTCACTTGCTGATATCAACAGTGGCGCTGCGGAGAAAACTGCACTTGCAGCTGCATTAGCGTCCATCTCTGATATAGGGCCTCATTCAGACCTGATCTCAGGGCAAATGTGTTCTCAAACAGGCAAAACTATGTGCACTGCAGGTGGGGCAGATGTAACATGTGCAGAGAGAGTTCGATTTGGGTCGATTGTGTTCAAACTGAAATTTAAATTGCAGTGTAAAAATAAAGCAGAAAGTATTTACTCTGCACAGAAACAAAATAACTCACCTCTCTGCAGGTTACATCTGCCCCACCTCCAGTGCAGCATGATTTTGAGAACAAGTTTGTGCTTTGATCAGGTCTAAATGAAGCAATAAAAAGCTGAGCTTGCCATCGCTTGTCCGATAACACATAGGCCATGATGTAATGGGATGTCATTTCAGCTGCTAGGAAAAAGCCAATCGAAATTTGGGTGTTATAATGTCCACCTTTTCCCTGGAACTTGGCCAATGTAATAGCATGCATCTTTAAGGCAAATGCAAATCAGATCTGACGTCTCACTGTAATTTTAGACCAGGAAGCGTCCGACTTTTTCAGAACAACTGGAATGCGTTGTAGTAGTAGAACAGTTGCAGTCAGGGATGATGTAATAGGAGCTGAGTAAGAATGTCTCATACAAAACAGCACTTTAAAGTTGGACATAAATAGAGTTGGGTTTCTTTTGGATGAATAGTAATCAGCAATGTTCAAAATCAATAACAAGTACATAATTATAGCACATCTGCAACAAACAAGCATTTTTAAAATGATGTGTAACATGCAGTGAGTAAGAAGGTTATTCACAGTGGATTCAAGATTCTGCACCATCGGTCCATATACAGTACTGTAGGATACTCTTCTAATTTACCATGGTATGGCTGGAAACAACTTACATTATTTATTTATTACCAGTTTCTTATATAGCGCATACATATTCTGCAGCGCTTTACAGAGAATATTTGACCATTCACATCAGTCCCTGCCCCAGTGGAGCTTACAATCTATATTCCCTACCACACGTACACGCACACACAGACATTCTAGGGTTAATTTTGTTTGGAGCCAATTAGCCTACCAGTATATTTTTGGATTGTGGGAGGAAGCCGAAGTACCTGGAGGAAACCCACGCAAGTACGGGGAGAATATTTAAACTGCACACAGTTAGGGCCAGTTAGGAATTGAACCCATGACCTCAGCGCTGTGAGACAGTAATGATAACCATTAAACCATCCTTACTGCCCAAATCCTTTACTGTACATAAAGAATAGTTGACCCCGGCCTTGTTTCAGTCAGGGAAAAATATATCCAAACCCTTCCCCCTAAGCTAAACTGCTGATTAAAACCTGTTTCCAGTCTACTGTACCTCATAGTACAACTATCAAATTTTAAGTAATATGACCAGGGCAGGTGCTAGGGTGTTCGGCGCCCTCCTGCAAACTATAAATTTGCGCCCTCCCATACTTTAGGTACAGCGTACACCGAAAGAAAGATGTACATGACAGGCAGCAGCACCGACAGCACAGAGCTCCCTCAGGCTCCTTTATCACCTGGTCATCAGGAGTGGCAGAGGGGGCATGGCTACATGGAACAGAAGGGGGGGAGCTACAGTGAGAGATTGTCTGATGAAAAAAGGAAGCAGGAAAGGATGAGCTGCCAGCCTAAATTTGGTGAGTAACTTGTGGGCTGTTAACTGGTGTGGGCATATGTATAGGCAGTGCCACTGCTGTCGTCAACTGGTGTGGGCATATGTATAAGCAGCGCTACTGCCATTGGCACCTGGTGTGGGAATATGTACAGGCAGCACTAATGCTGTCGGCACCTGGTGTGGGAATATGTACAGGCAGCACTAATGCCGTCGGCAACTGGTGTGGGCATATGTACAGGCAGCGCTACTACTGTTAGCAACTGGTGTGGGAATATGTATAGGCAGCGCTACTTGCGTCGGCAACTGGTGTGGGGATATGTATAGGCAGCGCTACTTGCGTCGGCAACTGGTGTGGGCATACGTATAGGCAGTGCTACTACCATTGGCTACTGGTGCGGGCATATGTACAGGCAGCACGACTACTGTCAACAACTGATGTGAGCATATGTGCAGGCAGCACAACTACTGTCAGCAACTGGTGTGAGCATATGTACAGGCAGCGCTACTGCCTTTGGCAACTGGTGTGGGCCTATGTACAGGCAGCGCTAATGCCGTCAGTTAATCCTATTAAAGGCCAAGAAGAAAGAGGCTACATCTGTATAAGCAGTGCTGTCTACTGTCACCAACTGGTGTGGCCATTATGTATAAGCAGCGCTATTATCGTTGGCAACTGGTGTGGGCATATGTACAGGCAGCACTACTACTGTCAACAACTGATGTGAGCATATGTACAGGCAGCACAACTACTGTCAGCAACTGGTGTGAGCATATGTACAGGCAGCGCTACTGCCTTTGGCAACTGGTGTGGGCCTATGTACAGGCAGCGCTAATGCCGTCAGTTAATCCTATTAAAGGCCAAGAAGAAAGAGGCTACATCTGTATAAGCAGTGCTGTTTACTGTCACCAACTGGTGTGGCCATTATGTATAAGCAGCGCTATTATCGTTGGCAACTAGTGTGGGCATATGTACAGGCAGCATAAAAGCCTTTGACAACTGGTGTGGGCATATGTACAGGCAGTGCTACTGCCGTCGGCAACTGGCGTGGGCATATGTACCGGCAGCGCTACTACTGTCGGCAACTGGTGTGGGCATACTTTATGTATAGGCAGCACTACTACTGTCAGAAACTGGTGTGCACATATGTATAGGCAGCGCTACTACTGTTGGTTACTGTGGGAATCATGTATAATCATGTATGGGCATTACGGTGTTATTTGTACTTTTATATGGCCACGCCCCTTCCCCATGAAGCCACGCTCCTACATTTTTGCCACGTGCCTTATTTCTCAATTGTTAGACATACTGTATATGGAAACCACTTTGTTCCGTATACGTCTTTGCTAGAGCCAACTTCCTCTTTGTTTGAGAAACTTTTTATATTTCTCGGAACTATTCTTATGGCATAAGGTGTTGAAAAATATTGAAAATTGTTGTTTGTACATCTTATATGTCATTTCAGTTACTCAATGTATGATTTTTTTTCTTGTATATAATATTTGAGGTTCATTGAAATATATATTGCACATTTTTCCCATAAACTGCAGTCAGATGCATAAGCAACTTCTGCTGACTAAAATGATATGCAGCATGCATATTTTCTGTATATAATTGAGACTGTATATTCTTAAAAAATATTTTAAATAAAGTCAGTGTTTGGGTGGCATCCTGCATGAACTGGGGAAGCATTACATTTAGCCCTATATCTGCATAAAATATGTTATGCTACAATATTTTCCTCCCGTACATTTTAATATAATTTGGTATGCAGATACAGATGCAATTACAAACAGAATATAGGCATGCCACATATTATTGTACGCAACTGTATCTGCATACCAAATTATGTTACAGTGTTTGCCAGAAAAACACTGTAGCATAAAACATTTTTACACAGATAAAGGGCCAAAATATAATGCTGCCCAAGTTTGTAGAAGATGGTGGCCGAACTCTGACTTTTTTTAAAGGGCAATCACTTCCAAGGCAGATTGTTGCATTGTATGTAATTACCCCTTTAAAAAGAGGTTCAAGTTCAACCGGCATCCTGCATAACGATGCATACTGTATACAGTATGATGTATTTTACTGGTAAAAGGTGCAAAAATTACATGTACAGTAAAAGACCTATTTTTACAGACCAACGTATATTTTGAAATTTCAAGGTTACAAATAATTTTAAAAATTCTAATTTGTTGCAAATGTGTTGTAATTGTGTACTTGTTGTTGATTTACAACATTGCTGAATACAGGGCTATTTTTCAGTAGGCTCCAGCAGGAACTGAGGCCATTATTCTAGTTCACTCTTTCTGACAAAATATTTCTTAGATGGACAAAACCATGTGCACTGCAGGTGAGGCAGGTGTAAAACCCCACCCAAATCTAATTATCTCTGCACAAGTAACACCTGCCTCACCTGCAGTGCACATAGGGCCTTATTCGAGTTCACTCTTTCTGACAAAATCCTTCTTAGATGGACAAAACCATGTGCACTGCAGGGGGGCAGATGTAACATGTACAGATAGAAATAGATTTGGTGATTTTTTTGGTGATTCTTTGCAGGGTAAATACTGGCTGCTTTATTTTAACACTGCAATATAGATCTCACTTTGAAGTAAAACCCCACCCAAATCTAATTAGATCTGCACAAGTTACATCTGCCCCCCTGCAGTGCACATGGTTTTGTCCATCTAAGAAGGATTTTGTCTGAAAGAGTGAACTCGAATAAGGCCCATGGTTTTGTCCATCTAAGAAATATTTTGTCAGAAAGAGTGAACTAGAATAAGGGCCTCAGTTCCTGCTGGAGCCTACTGAAAAATAGCCCTGGCTGAATAAAATTACACCCCCCCCCCCCCCCCCCCCCAAGTCTTTTTTTTATGTCAGGCCTCTCCAATTCTCCCGTTACATCAGTATGTGCAAAACATCTAGATCCAACATTTTACCAGCCACTCTTACTCAGAGTGAAAATCTCATACTTTTCATGAGCTTGGATGGTATTACATTGGCCAACATTGCAAAATGTCCAGCTTTTATGGAACAATTGAACATTTCACAAAATCGCCTCCCATTACAACCCAGCCATAGACCATAGTGCCGTTTGAGGCTTCCAGAATGAGATCTATCATGTGCAATGCACCCACTGGGAGCAGTACCATATGACATTAGCACTAGGCTGGTTTATTGAATGGTAAATGGTAATATTAATTCATTTACTCCCATGTGTTGCTATGAAGCGCTTTCTCATTGTTATGTTTAAATCTTAATGAGAAAAAAAAAAAACAACATGGGATAGCCAACTTCTCTCCATTTTTCACATCAACATTTAAAACGCCAATGAAAAGATGTGAGCATGTTCATGAACCATAGAAATGCTAAAATCATTCTTACTGTATATTTTATTTACTTTTCCTTTAATTGGATAAAATAGCTTATTGCCTTCTTTGTGAAATCAGTGAAAAATATGAATATACAGACACCTACAGACACACACCCAAGGGCATAACTACCATAGGTGCAGGGGGTGCAGCTGCTATGGTGCCCAGAGCTGAGAGGTGCCCACTTTGCCTGTCAAAGTGCCATGGGCTATATACATTTTCAGCATTATGTGATGAATAGGGACCCTTACAAACTTTTGCTCTGGGGCCCACATGTATCTAGTTACGCCACTGCTCACACCCCTTGAAGAAGTCAGGCAGACTAAACTGGCTATCGGGCCAGGTTATATATGATTTGTCTGACAGAGACATTTTTACCACCAATCACGGTACCGATTTAAAAAAAAAAAAAAAACAGAAACGTTTTTAAATAGAATTAATTTGTCACCAAATCTCTTTCTATTTGCCTATATTTTATTTGTGAGTAACTTACCATTACTCTCTCCTGGACACCCTACAGGAATAAGGCTATATTGATTTATCAAAGCTCTACATTAAGCACGGGGACACATAAGTGGCGCCACTCATCCACTATTCACATACAGATTTTCTCTACCAGATGAGAAGCGCGTGTAACCATAGTGTCAGCTGAAAACTGTTTTGCTACACTCTTTGTTCGTTCAGGTCTTGCATTTTTTGTCTAAATAGAGTTAAATCAGGTGATGATTGAGGCTACCATATTGCTAGTTTTATGATGCAAAACTTCTTTAAGTTTTGTCCTTTAAGACATATAATAAGACATGCTATGAGTCCACGCCCAGTGGTATATCCTCCTATTTTTCAGAGTAAAAGTTAATTATTTATGTATAATGCAGACATAATACATTTCCACAAATCCTATTTAAGTGTCATGTTGGGAGGTTTGGCAGTTACAGATTATTTTTGTATTTGCAAGAATCAGCCCTGGATTAGTTTCAATGACGTTGCTGGAAATATAGCAACAAAATCTTATTGTGTGTTAATGTATCTATACTGTATATTAGAGCTGGCTTTGTATGACTGCTGGCATAACTAAAATATATTTTTATTTTCTTCTCCAGAATCACTGTCAGGTTTTATATTATTTTTCCCAAGAGATATCACTCAAGGGGTAAACTAAGATGGGAGTTGCCCATAGCAACCAACCAATCAGATTATTTCTATCATCTTCTAGAAGGTGCTAAATAAATAATAGACATCTCATATTCAATAGAACTCCTATCCCATTGGTTTAGAGCAGTGGTTCCCAAACTGTGTGCCATGGTTTCCTGGGGTGCACTGCCTATGGACACTTGCAGGGGGGCCACAGGTTGCTGGTCCAGGACCAATTTTAATTATATATGATCAATTATTTATGGACAAAACAATTGCTGGTGGCTGCCAAATCATAAAATATGTGTACAAAGCAAATCATACCCTTTAACACATAACGGTACCTAATAATCACATATAAACTCAATTTCCTTAATTATTTATTTCTTCTTCTGCATTTTTTTAGGAGACCCATGGCAATATGGAAAAATTCTGATACCTTAGGGTGCCGTGATTCAAAAAAGATCGGGAACCCCTGGTTTAGGGTGCTATTGTCAGTCATAATAATGTGCTGACACAAGTGATTAAAGGCTGATTTTTTCTTGAAAATTGTGCCAGTAAACAATAGAAATTACATTGATAAAACTGATGGGTACTTGTTTCCTAGCACGGCGCCCGTCGCAGGTGATCACATACCTTAACTTAAGGTATGCGATGGACGCGACCGACGCGATTTCAGAGCTATTTTTAGCCTTTTCCCCGACAATTAAAAAATCACGTCCATCGCATGGCTTAAGTTAAGGCATGCGATGCGACCAATGCGATGGACGCGATTTTACATAGGGAACAATGTTAAATGGGCCAATGGACCCGATTTTTCATTGTATACCCACCCTTATGGGTATTTTACATGTGAAATAGCCCCCTCCCCCATTGTTAACGCCACCCCACGATGAACGCCAACCTGAAGTGTGGCGAATGCAGTGGTATGCGTCCTCTGACCTTTTCATACCCCCCCCCACTATCCACATCGGTGTGGAGTTGATTTCATATAGAGCCAGAAGTGTGGCGAGCGCAGTGAGCCCCGCAAAGGGGACGCGTAATACCTGTGAAGTAATGAGCGTCCCCTCGCGGGGTTTGCTGCGCTCGCCACGCTTCGGGCTCGCTGCGCTCGCCACACTATATAAAATCAACTCCACGCCGACGTGGATAGTGGGGGTATGAAAAGGTCGGAGGACGTGTACCGCCGCCGCTCGCCACGCTTCGGGTTGCCGTTCATTGTGGGGTGGCGTTAACATTGGGGGGACATTTGACCCGTCAGGGTGGGTATACAATGAAAATTGGAGTCTGGGGGGCATTTAACATTGGGCCCAATGTAAAATCGGGTCTCAGGGACCATTTTACATTGGTTCCGATGTAAAAATCGCATCGACCGCGTCGATCGCATCGCATGCAATTTTTTTGGACCCAATGGATACAATCAAAATCGCAGGCGCCGTGCTAGGAAACAAGTGCCAACTGATGTTCATTCACATTTCTAGACATGATCTGGTTTTGACTTTTAAATTATTGCTACATTGCTAATTCGCAGGCTATGACATTTACCCCTTGCCATAACTAGGACATACCTCCCAAATTTTAAATGAAGGGTAGCTGGATATGACGTGTCATAGGCCCAGCAGCTCCTGGAAAGTGGTGGAACAATGTACAGTATGAAGGAGGTGAAGCTATGGAAAGAGGGACGTAGACATGTGTTCATGTGGCTCAACCCCCCATTTTCAGTCATTTGGGGGAACGTGCGGCTGGGGTCGGCGAAGCGGCAGACAGAGCGGTGCTTTGAATTTGACGCCAATTCAAAGCGATGCTCATGGTGGTTTTAATCTCCCACCCTTCGGGAGCCAATCAAGGCTCCTGAATCAGGAGCCAATCGCAGACGCCCGCAGCAAGCCAATCAGCGCTCGCCGCGCCATACTCTGCCCCACCCCCGGTGTCTGACTTCTGATGCTGCCGGGGCGAGGCGGAAGACAGTCTGATGGCGGAGAGGGTGCGCAGGATAAGGGTGCGCAGGATGAAGATAGAAGACGCCGCATAGAGGAGGAGACCGCGGCGATGGAAACAAGAGTTCCGGCGGCCATGGAAGAGGCCAGAAGATGCCGGGATCAAGAAAGAAGATCTCTTGCGCCTTCTGGAGGAAGAAGATAAGCGGCGCTGCCGCTGGCCAGGACAGGCCAGCGGCAGAAGAAAAGAAGATGGCGGCCGCTGTTCCAGGAGAGGCCTGCGGGGGAGTGTAAAGCACTAGAGCTGACAGAGCTCCCCCCCATGGCCTCTCCCAACATCAGCTAGGCGGCCCCAGGCCACCTACCCCTACCCTGGACCACCGGGTGATCGGGCACTAGGCCCATGGGCATAGTCAGACCCTCTTGGCCTGTGGGCACTGTAGTCGGGCCCCTTTCGGCCTGGGGCCACTGAATTGTTGGGCCCTCCTGGCCCTCTGGTTAATTAACTGGGCCCTCCTGGCCCAAGTACCCCATCTTTGGCCCCTACTAAGTCGGGCACTAGGCCCATAGGCTAATTGAGTCAGGCCCCAGGCCTGTGCCTCCCAGTCAGGCCTCTAGGTCTGTGCCCACTTCAGGCCTGCGGTCACTGACAGGCACTAGGCCTGAGCATTAGTTAGGATTGGTTTAATTGTAAGTGACTTTGGTACTAGGCCAAAGTCACTTTGGTATAATTAATAGGCACTAGGCCTGCAGGTGATCCAGGGAGGGCATTAGGCCCAGTATAGCAGAGTGTACCGTGGGTGGTTGGGGTTCTGAAGTGGACATGCTACACAGCAGTCCCCTCGTGGGTTCCCAAGTAGTTAACGGGAATATTCAGAGTGTGTAACTAGCCAGCTCTAGTCAGGAAGGGAGTAGTTACACCAGAAAATACGCAGAGGTTTGAAGAGACGGGTTATGTTGGTATCTTGTACTGTGTTGTATGTTTCCCGTGCAGGGCATCCCTGTGTGTAGAATTGTTAGGACTGCTAGTTTGTGTCGCACCACACACACATAGTCAGTTTGAGGGCTATGTGATGTAGTTATCCAGTTACGTGTCACACTAGTAAGCATTAGGCCCTGCACGGTGTTGTTTTTGTGTTGTTGCTTCCTTAAGGGACCTGTAAGGGCATTTTGGAGAAGGTACAAGAAAGGCGACAGTGAGTGTCATCTTGTCTGTCCATCCGTGTGTCTTTGTGTCTGCCTGTCTCCCTTCCTTCCTCAATCAAGGGCGTAAGTGGACCTCACATCTCCGTGCGAGGTCAAGGCCTCACCTAGGTGCGCAAGTGCCAATCGGTGACACTCCGGGCTCTGAGGCCGTGCGCGGATTATGATGTTTCCCGGAGCCCGGAGAGTGCCTTGGTAGGGACGTCGCGAGACGGAGGACGCATCGGTCTCCATCCAGGAAGAACAGCTCTCACCTACTCTCCTTCCTGCTAGGTGTTCGTGTCCGGGTGCCAGAGAATTCCAGGACCATGGTTTGTCACGGCCTGAAGGTGAGAGGGTGTGGCGCCAGTTAAGTGTTCCAACGACACCTGCACGGCAGCAGGCACCACACCGCACTGCCTCTGCACCCCTCTCACACGTGGAACACCTTCCTCCAATAGGAAGTCACTGCAGTTGTGCAGCCCAATTTGGCTTCTATAGGCTGCAGCCAGTGCAGTCCATAGAAGCTGTGCAGGTGCCGGAACAACAATCGGTAAGCGGCACCAGTGGGGGCGGTGGGGGTTGCTGTCAGCTTAGCCAGCTTAGCCAGCAACTGCGTCAGTCCTCCTCCTTCAAAGAGGAAGGAGCCACCACTGATAAAAAATATGGTGATCAGTTTTGGGAAATTATGGAAAAAGCATAAAAATTCAATAGGGGTCATAGACAGTGTAACCTGTTGGTTATAATTTATACAGAGAATGCTGTGTGTGGACCCTAGGGCAGCCCTTTGGCCCTTTTGGTACATAGTAACATACAGAACCCAAGGGGCCCAGATGCATTGTACCTGGTAGTTCTGCCTCTGCAACAGATATTGGGCCAGATGTACTAAGCTTGAAAAGTGATAAAATGGAGAGTGATAAATCACCAGCCAATCAGCTCTTAACTGCCATGTCACAAGCTGTGTTTGAAAAATTGGATTGCCTGATGTTTTATCACTCTCTATTTAATCACTTTTCAAGGCTTAGTACATCTGGCCCATTCTCACCCTACAGTTAGCCTATAACTAAAGAGGTACAGGGGAATGGTAAGGTTGTTTAAACTCTTACAAGACACATTCAATATAATTCAGCATTTTCATCTCTGACCTCTTATAATAATAATATTTACAGTGTAGTATTAAAACTTTAATAATATTGACCCAATCAGTGGCGGATTCAGAGGTGGGGGCACCCGGGCACATGCCCCCCCTGTCATTTCATTTTGTAGCTGATGACCAGGGCTTTCCAACGAGCCCAGCCCCGTGTCTCTAGCCCCCCGGGAACAGGAAATATCGCCTGGCAAAGCTGTAACGTTTTTTCCCCATAGGATAATATGGGACCCGTCAATTCCGACCCCCACCCGGTTCCGACGGCTCCCAGTTCCCGCCCTGGCAACACAGAAGCTTGATCTCCTTCAATTCCAAATCGCTGTGCCTTCAATATGATACCAGGCTGGTCCATATCGGTCAATCGGTCAATCGGTTCTAGAGCTTTTGCGTGTAAACCGAATTTTTTTTAAATGTAATTTCATGGCTGTTCATGTTCTTTGAGGGCAGATTACTCTGGAACCAAACGTTCCAGTTTCACTGGACCAAAATCATTCAAAGCCCACTCAAAAGTTCTTCAATATGATACTCATGTAAATGGGTCAGTTGCTTCCGAAGATATAGCCGGTTAAATGAGATAACTGGTTAAAGGGGGGAGGTGGTTTTCTCTCCCCCTCACACCAGAAAATGCAGGGACTAGGCTGGTGTAAAAGGGGCCAAACTGGGAATGCATTTTCTGGTGTGAAAGGGGTATTATTTCAAATAGCCGGTACCTGCAGTGCTCTGAATACAGCCAGGCTCTGCCACTGTCAGTGGCTATCACTTCTGCCTGGTGGCGGCTGTCCCCCATTTACTGCAAGTATGTATTCCCCCTTGGCAATGAACATGTAATCCCACATGGCAACGAGCATGGAACCTCTGGCAATGAGCATGGAACCCTTGGCAGTGAGCATGTAGATAAGCAGCACTTATGTAGCATCATTTTTAATAGGCATTATGGTGTTTGGCATAATACATAATGGACATAATGGAGTGTAACTTAACGTGTAATGGATATTATGGTGTAAATGTTTAATGCGTGCCTTTGGTGGACAATGTCCCTGTTTATGAAGCGTATTGTGAATTTGGGCTTAATCTGTGTGGCATTATGTAAATTCTGGCTCAATACGTGTGGCATTATGTGAATTTTGGCTCAATCCGTGTGGCATTATGTGAATTTTGACACAATCCATGTGGCATTATGTGAATTTTGGCTCAATCCATTTGGCATTATGTGAATTTTGGCTAAATCCGTGTGTTATTATGTAAATTTTGGCTTAATCTGTGTGGCATTATGTGAATTTTGACACAATCCATGTGCCATTATTTGAATTTTGGCTCAATCCATGTGGAATTATGTGAATTTAGTTTCATTCCATTTGGCATCATGTGTAAGGGGGAAGTATAAAGGGGTCTAGTATTTTGTTGCATAATGTGTAGAAGTTGTATATGGTGTTGTAGACTACACTCAAGGACACATCTCTGTTGAGTGACCACACCCCTTTTCCGGAGCGTGCCTTCGGCGCGCGTACAACTACATCCTTCGCTTTTGTCGCCATGGTGGGCCTGAGTACTTTAAATGCCAGCACCTATTTTTAATCCCATTGCCACCCTCTCTCTGCTGCTCTCTTAGCATGTACACTGGCACCACTAACACTGCCCCTCCCCCACTTAAACCCTCTTTTATCATGGTGCCCCCCCTGTCATTTTATCCTGGATCCGCCCCTGGACCCAATGACCTCTTGGTAGTTGTTTTTGGTCAGGCTGAAATATTTACTGGAATGACTGTAGACAGACTGAATCAGAGGTTATCTGATGGCAGCAACAGATCAGCTACACTCACCAAATCACACACTATGGCCTTGTTGACAATTGTTTTAGAAGATGGATCAATGAGAAATCTATTAAAACTTTAATAATATTGACCCAATCAGTGGCGGATTCAGAGGTGGGGGCACCCGGGCACATGCCCCCCCTGTCATTTCATTTTGTAGCTGATGACCAGGGCTTTCCAACGAGCCCAGCCCCGTGTCTCTAGCCCCCCGGGAACAGGAAATATCGCCTGGCAAAGCTGTAACGTTTTTTCCCCATAGGATAATATGGGACCCGTCAATTCCGACCCCCACCCGGTTCCGACGGCTCCCAGTTCCCGCCCTGGCAACACAGAAGCTTGATCTCATTCAATTCCAAATCGCTGTGCCTTCAATATGATACCAGGCTGGTCCATATCGGTCAATCGGTCAATCGGTTCTAGAGCTTTTGCGTGTAAACCGAATTTTTTTTAAATGTAATTTCATGGCTGTTCATGTTCTTTGAGGGCAGATTACTCTGGAACCAAACATTCCAGTTTCACTGGACCAAAATCATTCAAAGCCCACTCAAAAGTTCTTCAATATGATACTCATGTAAATGGGTCAGTTGCTTCCGAAGATATAGCCGGTTAAATGAGATAACTGGTTAAAGGGGGGAGGTGGTTTTCTCTCCCCCTCACACCAGAAAATGCAGGGACTAGGCTGGTGTAAAAGGGGCCAAACTGGGAATGCATTTTCTGGTGTGAAAGGGGTATTATTTAAAATAGCCGGTACCTGCAGTGCTCTGAATACAGCCAGGCTCTGCCACTGTCAGTGGCTATCACTTCTGCCTGGTGGCGGCTGTCCCCCATTTACTGCAAGTATGTATTCCCCCTTGGCAATGAACATGTAATCCCACATGGCAACGAGCATGGAACCTCTGGCAATGAGCATGGAACCCTTGGCAGTGAGCATGTAGATAAGCAGCACTTATGTAGCATCATTTTTAATAGGCATTATGGTGTTTGGCATAATACATAATGGACATAATGGAGTGTAACTTAACGTGTAATGGATATTATGGTGTAAATGTTTAATGTGTGCCTTTGGTGGACAATGTCCCTGTTTATGAAGCGTATTGTGAATTTGGGCTTAATCTGTGTGGCATTATGTAAATTCTGGCTCAATACGTGTGGCATTATGTGAATTTTGGCTCAATCCGTGTGGCATTATGTGAATTTTGACACAATCCATGTGGCATTATGTGAATTTTGGCTCAATCCATTTGGCATTATGTGAATTTTGGCTAAATCCGTGTGTTATTATGTAAATTTTGGCTTAATCTGTGTGGCATTATGTGAATTTTGACACAATCCATGTGCCATTATTTGAATTTTGGCTCAATCCATGTGGAATTATGTGAATTTAGTTTCATTCCATTTGGCATCATGTGTAAGGGGGAAGTATAAAGGGGTCTAGTATTTTGTTGCATAATGTGTAGAAGTTGTATATGGTGTTGTAGACTACACTCAAGGACACACCTCTGTTGAGTGACCACACCCCTTTTCCGGAGCGTGCCTTCGGCGCGCGTACAACTACATCCTTCGCTTTTGTCGCCATGGTGGGCCTGAGTACTTTAAATGCCAGCGCCTATTTTTAATCCCATTGCCACCCTCTCTCTGCTGCTCTCTTAGCATGTACACTGGCACCACTAACACTGCCCCTCCCCCACTTAAACCCTCTTTTATCATGGTGCCCCCCCTGTCATTTTATCCTGGATCCGCCCCTGGACCCAATGACCTCTTGGTAGTTGTTTTTGGTCAGGCTGAAATATTTACTGGAATGACTGTAGACAGACTGAATCAGAGGTTATCTGATGGCAGCAACAGATCAGCTACACTCACCAAATCACACACTATGGCCTTGTTGACAATTGTTTTAGAAGATGGATCAATGAGAAATCTGTAGCTCTCTATTTGTAAATGTTGTCGGTAGAAAAATAAGGTAAGAGAGGCTGATGCTCAATTGCACCAGGAATAGCCCTCTTACTGTGTTCACTAAATTAGCTGCATTTACTGTAATATGCAACTATCACTTTGGCTCTCTAACAAATCAGGAACATCTAACGCATACATATGTAGGCCATTTGATAAAGGTGTATTAACACAGAAACGGCCCGTCAGGGCTCTGGGATAACTCCTCCTATGCTGTCTTCAGCCTGATTGATATCGACATGTTAAGTATCCTACTTGCACCATGAGCAATTGTTTGGTTATTGCTTGCCAAAGCATTACAGTCTAACGATGTTATACACCCGTGACATTGGGTCTGATTGAAACATCTGAATTCAATAATTAACTGGATTGTCCATATAGTTCATATCTATAAATAGATATATACATACATATACTGTGTGTGTGTGTATGGATAGATAGATAGATAGGTAGATAGATAGATAGATAGATAGATAGATACCAATGTCCAGCTCTCCACTTGCTGTGAATGGTAAATCTGGGTGCCCTCTTGGACTTCTGCAGTCTTCGATGCTTCCCCCAATGGCAGCACTCCCTGGATTTGAAAGAAATAACAGCCTCACAAAGGCTTTATATATATGCAATGTACCTGTCTATCTCTGTGGGCGATGTCAAAGCGTGGGGCCGGCCACCGCCATTGCTTTAGGGTGTACACACAGAGCGATACCTGCTTCATTTCTAGTTAGATCGCTTAGAAATAAGACTTACTGTAAATCACCTGTGTGTATTCCCCTTTAGAGTAGATGGGTGCAGGGATTGCAGTGTGGGCCACCTGACCCAGGATTCTGGCCACTCTGAGCTCATTATACTGTTCATAAGCCTGCCTATCTATCTATCTATCTAATCTATATTACACAATAGGGTACTTCTTTAGTTTCACGGCGGCAGCATGGCACACTTTCTAAAAGAAAATCCATGCCAATGTGGATAGTTCATACCCCACTATCCACGTTGGCATGGAGTTGACTTTAGATAGTGTGGCGAGCGTAGCAAGCAGCGGTGTAGCTAGGTGCCATGGTGCACGGAGCAAGGGCATATTTCCCCCCCCCCCCCCCCCCCCTCCTCCCAGTAATGAATTGGGGGAGTGGCTAACATGTGTTGGAATGTTACATTTGAAATATATAAGACACTGTAACGGAATCTGCTGCGCTATATAAGACACTGTAACGGAATCTGCTGCGCTATATAAGACACTGTAACGGAATCTGCTGCGCTATATAAGACACTGTAAAGAAATCTGCTGCACTATATAAGACACTGTAACGGAATCCGCTGCGCTATATAAGACGCTGTAATGGAATCTGCTGTGCTATATAAGACGCTGTAACGGAATCTGCTGTGCTATATAAGACACTATAACGGAATCTGCTGAGCTATATAAGAGACTGTAACGGAATCTGCTGCACTATATAAGACACTGTAACGGAATCTGCTGCGCTATATAAGACACTGTAACGGAATCTGCTGCGCTATATAAGACGCTGTAACGGACTCTGCTGCACTATATAAGACGCTGTAACGGAATCCGCTGCGCTATATAAGACACTGTAACGTAATCTGCTGCACTTTATAACACACTGTAACGGAATCCGCTGCGTTATATAAGACGCTGTAGCGGAATCTGCTGCGCCATATAAGACGCTGTAACGGAATCTGCTGCGCTATATAAGAAACTGTAACGGAATCTGTTGCTCTATATAAGACACTGTAACGGAATCTGCTGCGCTATATAAGACGCTGTAACGGAATCTGCTGCTCTATATAAGACACTGTAACGGAATCTGCTGCGCTATAAAAGACGCTGTAACGGAATCCGCTGCGCTATATAGGACACTGTAACGGAATCTGCTGCACTATATAAGACACTGTAACAGAATCTGCCGCGTTATATAAGACGCTGTAGCGGAATCTGCTGCGCTATATAAGACGCTGTAACGGAATCTGCTGCACTATGTAAGATGCTGTAACGCAATGCTATATAAGACACTGTAACGTAATGCCCCTTACACATTATGCGACACACCATAATCACCACCTATGAATGGTTACAACGCAGCGCAGCAAGACGTATTTCAGCAAATATTACTTTTCTATAGCTAAGACAGATAAACACATATTAAAAGAAAATAAAACATTTGAAACAAGTTATTTCAGTATAATAATATTGCTTCTGCTCCCCAAAGAGAAGATGCAGCTGCAGCCAGCATGTCTTCACATAAGCACATGTGGGGGAGGGGGCTGAAGCAAAATGTAATGGAAAGTGAGAGACTGCAGGTGGTTCAATTTGGGAGTACCTCTGTCTTGTGCTCCGCATGTAGTTGATGCAGTGCCTGCCTTGCAGTGCCAGTGGAAGAAGCAGGCAGGATGGAGGAGGAGGACATTGAGAAGGAAGGAACTAGAGAGCACAGTTGGGGGCGGAGCTACTTCAGAGCTAAACTGATAGGGGAGCCTGAGGGGGGATCCGATTCCTGAATGTGTGTGAGAGCTGAGAGGGAGCTTTACCAGGTCAAGTTCCTGCATCATAACATAAGCTGGGTCATGTGGGTGAAGCCAGGGGCATAAGCTATGCCACTGCTTTACAGAAGCCTTTTGTACTGTAGTCAGGGTCTCAACTGCCCGAGCTTAATATAGTCATGTCATCCGTACCCCCTGATGGTGGCCCCGTCTGTATCTGCCAGCCCCTTGTAATGCTGGAGGCTGGACACAGGGAATGTAGCCACTGCCAAGCAGAGGAACCTTCCTGGCTTGCAGTCAGCCATAATATACAGTGCACTGACTGGTGGCCCTAGTACTGAAAAACTGTACTGACCTGGGGGGCAGAAGGCACCCTGCCGGCAACTGCAAGTGTCACTGAGTGTCTGTCACTCTCTTCACAGTAGTCAGCCACTATGGGCTGGTAACGTCACAGCGCGACCCCACCTCTCCTGTCCGACAGCGGCTCCTCCTCACTCTTCTCTCTCCCTGAAATGTAGGTGGGCGCAGGTGGCTCCCTCAGTCCCTTATAATGCAATAAAAATAGTAATTGGGTAGTTCCGCCACTGCCTCCAGGCTGGTGACTGAGAGGTGTCTGGAGTGCTGCTCGGAAGCCGAATCGAGCAGCAGCAGCAGGAGGCAGGTGCGGGCAGGGCAGCCGCCCGCACACACTGCACGCCGTTAGTGTATATATACTTGCAGGGATCATTTGCGGAGGGGGGGCGGGCCGGCGGCGCCATTCCACCAAATGAGCTCCGGTGGCTCCGCCCTCCCTACGCCTCTGGTAGCGAGCCACTGAGCCCGCAGCGTGGGCGAGCGCAGCGAGCCCCGCAAGGGGACACAGACCCGAAAGTAGTGTGCGGCCATGCTGCCGCTGTGAAACTAAACAAGTACCCACAATAGTTTTAACTTTTCTTAACTATTCTTATAGTTTGGGGGAGAACTGAATGAAAATTATAATCATTTATCCATTACATTCTAAGAAATGTAAAAATAAGGTTGATCTCTGGGAACTTTGCAAGGACAGACTTTTACCGCAATGTCTGTCCTGGTAAGAAGCTTTATTTAAATAGTACAGTAATATATTTGAAATATGTCACAATAACATGCAGTGTATTTAAAACTATTCCCACGTACTTTTCTAAATAGACTTCTTAAGTGATGCATAATAGAAACCATAGGTCAGGCATATTAGAGAGATATAAATATTGTTGCATTAAAGTTCCACCCCATTGATTTGGGTGTCTGTGCTTGAAGTAAGTTTTATTTATATAGCGCACTTTCTCCTACAGGACTCAAGGCAGAATATTCTGCTATATAGACATAGATGTAACTAGATAAAGTTCCTAAGTAATGGAATGGTTAAGTGCAGGGGCAGAAACGCAATTGGAAAAGACAACTTAATGCTTGGCTCTTGTGGAAGACATTCCACTAACTTATTACATGTGTGCTGGATCACTGATTTGGTCATTCCTCTCGGTCATATCCCTATTAGACAAGTCTGTTTTAAAGTATAATGTATATGTATCAATAGGACATTGGAGATATTAATAGTACACATGACAGAAACAGAATAACACAAACACCTATCTATATCATGTACACAGCATATTATGCTAATTATTGTTTGGGCTTTAAACAAGTTTATTAAAGATAATCATTTTGTATGCTGTCGTTTTCAAACCAGAGGACAGCATACACCCCTGTATCCTTCCTGCATCACACAGTCAAATTCACAAAGCTAAAGCCATGTACACACTGGGCCATGTGTGTACCCGGCGATATTGGCAGCAATGGGGACCCAGTGCATACACACTTGCCGATGCTGCAGTGGAGGGAGCGATGACAGGGGGAGCGGGGCCATGACCTTGTTAAAGAAGTTCTCCCTCATCTGTACTAAAGAGATGCAAGAGCCATTAACGATGAACCGGAGCGTACATAGTTAAAAAGAGTGTACACACTAGGGGCGGGATGCACTAAAGGAAAAATGCGGTAAAAACCCTGATAGGGTCTGTACTGCATTTTGATATGCAGTAAAACCCGCACACTGGGTTTTTACGGCGGGGGGGTATCACCAGCAAAAGCTGGCGATACCCCAAAGAAAAAACCAAAGTGGAAAAGCGTTGTGCTAAATAGTATTAATATTTATTTTTTTTAAATTCATTATTGTGGCCAACAATTTAGACAGAAAAAACTTACAAACACAAATTATGAGAAACTTTTCTCGGCTTTATAGCTCCTTCTTAAAGATGTTATTAGTAGTTAGTAGGTGCATGCATTTATATGGATTTGTCCTTGAGCAGAATCGCACAAAATCCCATACCTCCGGAAACTTACTATTACTTGCTATTACATTTAGCCATATACTTTCATATTTACAATGAGGGGCACAACACTACATTTCTGATCCCCATATGTAAATCAGGGATAGGACAGTTGTGCCAGTTCATAGTCCAGTACCCAGCTCTGCTCTAATAAGGATGTGCAAGAAATAAGTGTCCAGTGAAGACCTTTAGGTCACTCTCACCTACACCTGAAAGACCCAGTGGTGAGTCACTGTACCTGCTACTGTCCTGTAAATGCTCACAAATCATGGATACAACATTCAGCTTTATTCTCCTTTTATATCTGTAATGGACTTAACTGCAGTACCACTAGACTTAACGGCAGTACCACTGGAATTAATGGTAGTACCACTGGAATTAACGGCAGTTCCACTGGACCGTCACTGGAGTTATACGGCTGTCGGCTGTACCGCTGGAATTAACGTCAGTAATACTGGGCTTGGCGGCAGTACCACTGGACATAATGGCAGCACTGGACTTAACAGGAGTACCACTGGAATTAATGGCAGTACCACTGGACGACTTAACGGCAGTACTGGACTTAACGGCAGTACCACTGGAATTAACGGCAGTACCACTGGACTGTCACTGGACTTACACGGCAGTCAGCTGTACCACTGGACTTAGCGGCAGTACCAATGGACTTAGCAGCAGTACCACTGGAGTTAGCGGCAGTACCACTGGACTTAATGGCAGTACCACTGGACTTAAAGACAGTACTACTGGACTTAACAGCAGTTCCACTGGACTTAACGGCAGCACTAGACAGCACAACACCACTACATGGACTTATACAGCAGCACAGGACACCAGCACTGGTAGCAGACAGCACAGTATCACAGGACTGGACTGCACAAGACACCACAGGACACCACTGCGACCAGGTGGCCACCCCATGCTAGCTTCTCAAAGAGACACAGAGACACAACCTCCCTCAACCCTCTCCAATGCCAGAGTGAAGGTGGCGGCAGGAAGCAGGTGACTTATATCTCGGATCTCGCGAGAATACAACACCGGGATGATGACATTATGAACCCTGCCTTCAGTTAGCGTCTGGATTTCAGTAATCAGGATGCGCTCATCATTAATTATAAGGTATAGACACAAAAAGGCAGGGGCAGGTGTCCTCAAAGCTTCTAGGGAGACAGGAAGAGAATTCTGCCTAATTTGCACATAACCAAAGCAGCCAGGCAGCATTCTCTGCCTACCTCCCAACTTGAAACTACTACAGTGAATGGATGTCAGCATGCTGATTGGTGGATGTCTGAAGTTATGATAGCCATACACTGTATGGAACAGGGCCAGCGCCACCACTAGGCAGTGTTAGGCATTTGCCTAGGGCGCCGGCCACCCGGGGGGGGGTGGTAGTTGGGAGCAGGGCAGGAGGGAGAGCTGGAGGTCTGGATTAGCGTGTTAACTGACATTTTCCTCCACCCGCACTGCGTACAGCCGCTCAGCCGGGCAGCGTCTGAGGGTGAGCCAAGTGCTCAGCGCTGCCCGGCTGAGCGGCTGTACACGGTGCGGGTGGAGGAAAATGTCAGTTAACATGCACCGGGACTGAACTGCACACAGCGCAGCGAGCCCTCCCTCCTGCCCGCTAAACCAGACCTCCAGCTCTCCCTCCCGCCTGCTGAGCTAGACCGTCACCAGAGCTCCTCCTGAAGGGTGAGTAGCACGGCAGCCGTATCCCTCTCCCCCCCCTCCCCAGATCAGCGCGCCGCCGGCATCATCACGCATCACCCCCCCCCCAGGAGCAGCACAGCGGCTGTATTCCTCCCCACCCCTCACCCGTGGAGCGGGTGAGCGCCGGGGCGCCCCCGCCCCCCCCCCCCCCCCCCCCCGCCTGGGGCGCTCCGGCGCCTTGCACCGGCACTGGTATGAAAGCAGATCTAGAGATGGTGTGGGATCCCAGAAGGGTTACAGTATGTCATTATCTGATTTATTTTTATTTCCATAAATGGTGGGTAGGGGCCCAATGCATAGCTTTTATCAGGGCCTACATTGCTGCTAATATGGCCATGGCTAGTTAAATTACTGCATTTCAAAACATTTTATTTACATCTTTGGTTTTGTAAGTGGAGTGCCTTACAGCCAGGGATGATGCTTATTAATCTAATGCAGTAGTTTTTAACCTGAGGTACAAGTACCATAAAATTAACAAGGGAGAGTGGTCAGTTCCATCGCCCTAAGTGCCACTGCCCAGCCCTTTATGGTATACACTTGCCGGCCAACACAATCTAAACTGTCCTCAGGGATTCTGCCAGCTTCAGTGTCGGTGATCACAGCCGGCTGTGAATTAGGGCAGTTCATGGTGGGTACTATTGATACCATCATTAAGGAAATTGCAGAGGACCCACTACCTCTCTCGCAGATATTCCGCCCCTCCCCCACCACCCCCTGCATCAGCTTGCTTTCAACCTATGACATATTCCTGTAAGTCTGACATATTCCAACCTTACGCACATACCACCCCTGACTACATTTTCCCATACATCTTTTCCTCACCCTCTGTGCCAGCAATGTGCCAGATAATGCACATGAGCTGTCAGATGGTACCCAGTTGGGAAATGAGTGGGAACCACTGATGCAGTGCTGCTAGTCACCAGTGATATATTAAACATCAGTGGGACTTTCCCCACTGCCTGTGCAGCAATCATCCCTCCACCTCCAAAGACTAATTAAGCATGTAGATTAGCTTACATACTTACTACATTACTCACATTCCTTCAGCATCAAGATCCAGTTTTCTGCAGCAGCACTGTGAATAAGTATCAGGGTGATCCCCTGTGTGCATAATGTTAATATGATGCGTTCTGCACTTGTCTCCATAGCCCACTGGCTATTTGTCCCCCTGCACTTGCTATCCCCAGAAGTCCCCGCCAGCTGTTGCACTCTTGAGTGAACGCGAACTCAACCAATCAGTAACCAGCGCGCCTAGTCCATGTTTGCGTGTCTTTTCCAGTGGGGACTGTCCGCGCTTCTCCTGAGTGAAGAGAGAAGTTAGGGTAGAGACTAGATCCCCTTTAGTTTTCAGAATGTGATGTTCAGTGAGGGTGGAAGTTGTTAGATGCCCTCACAATGTTTTTTATTTTATCTGTAATTGACGTAGGTGTAGGTTATTTTGTTTTATTTTAGCTGCATTGTACCTTCGCAGGCTCGCTATGCTCACCACAGATTTATATTCCACCTCCAGGTATACGTGGACCCAGGGCATGATGGGAAAATTGTCAAGAAGGGGATCTAGACACTACCGAGAAGTTAGTGACAGTACGTCCTTCTCTGAGGTATCCTGCGCTGTGCTGTGGAGAGACGGAGACCATGCTAGATGGTAGGAAGAGGACGCAGCCAAAGCTCTGTGTGGCGTGTCCTTAGTTACCAGCAATTAGCACCCTCGGGGAGAGGGTCCTATCAGTTCCTACAGTATACATCAAGCGCAGCAGTGCTAGAGCAGCTGAGATCCTCACAGATACAGTTAGTCTGCATGGCTGTGCAGACTTCCTCCAGAGACTTCCATTACCCTCAGCTCAAGCTACAGAACAATAAGTACCTGCACCATACACTGTATACACCTGCCTGTTATATTACTGTATTGCATACCTGCAGATAACCCTTGACTGTGGTTAATTCTGTGCTCACTGAAATAAACCACATTCCTGGTTGTTTCAAAAAGTGTGTCATGTAACAACACCACAAGCACCGCCAACACACACACACACACACACACAAGGGAGAACTACATCTCTCATCAGCCACCTCATCTCCCAGTAGCCCGCTCACTTACCAGCAGCTCCTTCCCCGGTGAGAAGGTGGAGGGGAGATCACCAGGAGCCACAGAGACCACTTGACCGGTAAGTATATATTTTTTTTCTTACACACAATGTTATTTTTTTTTTTTTTTCTTATTGGATATCATGGGTATCGGGAGCACACATACCCACAGAAATCCAAACTTGGGAGCAAGTTTTTTGCCCAATTAAATTCTCATATATGCATCAACCTATACAAATATAGTCTGAAGATACAGTATCTATAAAAACACAGGTCACTCTAAGCATTATTGAACATGTTTTAAGTTAATTATTTTTTTAAGCATTTTTATCTCAACTGATGTGGGATAACCGGAGGAACATGATTTGACTGAATAGGGGATAATTGTTTGGGTAGGGCTGTTTCGTGACAGAACTGGCAAGACTACAGGAATGTGGCATGCAATAAGTGATGTGGCTAATAAAGGAGCGGCAATGTTTAAGGCAGCGAAGATTGTGAGGCTAGTCCCTGGTGGTATATGAGCAGATGAGCTGCTATAGACTTCTCATATATATGTATTAATGAAATTATTTCACAATATAAAGCCATATTCAGAGCACTTAATGTTTCAGAAATCATTTTTTGTTTTATTAAAGTTGGATGTTTAGAGCAATCATACAACACAATTGTACATATCTGAGTAGCAGAGAACAGGAAATAAAGTGAAAAACAAAATGGCAATAACGCTAAGGGTATGAGTCATAGAGTCAACCCAATTAAGGTTGATACTCAATAGGTTGACTACTATTGGTCAACAGGCAATAGATTGACACCTTAAAAATATGACAAAACACACATAGAAAAACTGCGCTAGGAACAGCCTTTTTATTTGATTTTTTAATGCAATCAGTTTTTCTTAATATAGAATAACAAACATACATTGTGATGTTAACAATTCCAAAGGGACATCAAGGAATAGAAAGGGTGTCAAGTCAGAATAAACATACAGTCCCGACTAAGAATGGTATTAGAACGCATAAATACACATCACAAAGTTATACGGTAACACGTTTTGTTGTGAAAACAATACACAAAAATATGGGTAGAACAGAAGAATGTAAAGAAGAAGGAAAAATAATACAATACAGTATGAATGAATCTCGAGAGAGAGGGAAGACAGGAACAGGGGCAGTCATTCAGAGTTTTTTTAGGGTTGCAGATGAGGGCGCAGTAATATATGAAGCATAGTCAGAGCTTTCTTTAAAATTCAACCATGAGAACCAAGTCGTGGTAAAGGTATTGGAGGGTAAATTGGAGGAAGATGTAAGATCCTCCATGAGCATGTAGCGCTCAATTCTTAGGAACCAATGGGAGATTGGAGGACATGTTTGGGATCTCCAGAAACAGGGTCTAATTGCTCTTGCGTCATTCATTAAATGTCAGAGTAAGGATTTCTTAAACTTAGAAATGGGGATATCCATGTAATTGAGCAGCCAGAACTCAGGAGTTTGTGGCAAGGGAATACCAGTAATCAACATAGATAAGCTTCCAATCGTCATCCAAAAATAAGTCAGCTCAGTGCACAGCCACCAGATGTGTAATGGGGAGCCTTGGGAATGTTGACATCACCAACAAGTATCAGGAATAGTTGGGAACATATGGTGTATATGCACCGGGCACCTCTACCATCTGGATAGGATTTTATATTGAGACTTAAGGACCTGAATAGAAGAGGAACTGGCAAATGTTGAAAATCGTAGGCCATTGATCATCTGGTATATTCATTGTTAATTCAGATTGCCATGCCTTAACAAAAGGGGAAGATCAGTAGATAGGGCCTCCAAGCACAGTTGGTAAATGATAGATACCAGATGTTTAGGTGGCGTGTCATCTAAGCAAAATTGTTCAAATTTGGTTTGGGTCCATCTAGCTGACATAGTGTAAGAGGATCGAATGTAATGTCGAAATTGTAGGTAGGTAGGTAGAACGATGTTGCAGGTAATGAGTAAGTTTGTTGGAGGTACGTGACGTAAGCCTGACTTGGACATTAAATGGTAGATGTGAGAACTCCAGCTTCAGACCAGGTTATCAAGGAAGGGATAGCAAGGCCAGGGGGGAAGTCAGGATTACCAAAAAGGGGCGTGGGAAGGGAAAATCCAGAGTTAAACAGAGTATGAAAAAACGGGGTAATTTAGTGGTCAAGGGAAGGATGTATGAAGGAACAGCAGTGGCATTGTTTAAAATATGAACCCACTGCTTAGTAGAAGGGACTCTGGACATCTCCACTATTCTAGCCCCATGCACTGTGTAGTAGTAAGTTAAACAATTGAGGGAATTGTAGTCCTCCATTAGTTTGGGTTTTGGTTAGAGTCACTTGGGAAAGGCGGGCTTTACTAGTATCCGAGATAAATCTCCCTATTAGACCCTGTAACGAGTTGAAGTAGGAGACCGGAATTAAGTGAGTCTGCAGAAGTCTGAGTCTGCAGAAGGTACAATATCTTGGAGAGGATATTCATTTTTAGTGTATTAATCCTACCAAACCAGGAAAGTCTCAAAGAAGACCAAAGAGAAAATTGAGTTTAAAGAGGTTACTAATGTTTGGGGATTGCAACACCCCCAAATATTTAATGTGGAAGGGATGCCAAAGGAATTGGTAGGAACCCCTGAGACCTTCCACACTGTTGGCTGGGGTGGAAATGTTAAGGGCAGTCGATTTTGAATAATTAATCTTGAAATTGGATATAAGGCTAAATCTATGAAACTCCATAAGAGCAGGGAGGGTAGTCACAGGTTCAGTAAGAGTAGCAAGGAGGTCATCAGCAAACAAGGCCAACTTATATTCATGGTCCCCTACCTTTACACCCTTAATATCCCTATTAGCTCAGATCTCCTGTCCCAGAGCCTCCGTACAGTAGACAAAAATAGTCAGAAAATGGCTAATTAATTAGCCATTACGTATTATAAAAGGGGAGGAGAGAGCCCCATTAATCCAGACTTGCAGAAGGGGAGTGATATAGAGCAAGTATACGGTGCAGACAGTGAGGTCCCAGACTTCAGAAAAGACCCTCCATAAACTGCCAGTCAATTCTATCAAAGGCCTTCTCCACATCTGTGGACAAAAAGAAGGCATGTTGTTTCCCTCCTCTGATATGGGGGATCAGATCTATGAAGTATTGTCTTTAGCTTCCCGTACTTTCAAAAAACCCACGTGGTCGACGTGTATCAAGTCAGGGAGAAGGGACTCCAGTCAGTTAGATAGTAATTTGGCATATAGTTTAACATTGTTATTTAGGAGAGAGATAGGCCTATAGTTAACGCATTGGGTGGAGTCTTTGCCTTCATTGGGGAGTATGGTAATGTGGGCTTCAGTTGATTGAGGGGGAAAACCTACGTTATCTTAAACTGATTGCAACCCTTCAGGAGAAGCTGGAGGAGGGAAGCACTAGAAGTTTTATAATAGCATACAGGTAATCGGTCCGGACCCGGGCTCTTCCGATTTTGCGTAACTGAAAGTGCCGCCTCCAGCTCTTCTAATGTAAATGGAAGCTCAAGTGAAGTTAAATCAACCCCCCAAGCCTCGGAAAGCCAACAGAGGACAAGTAGACCCTTATGTTCTCTCGGAGGACAGGGAGCGATTCTAGGGGTTGGTATGCCCTTATATTATAGAGGTTCGTATAGAATTCCTGGAATGCTGCAGCAATATGAGGAAAGGTAAAAGCTAGGTTCCCCGGAACAGCCTTGTTATAATTTGCATTTGTTCATTTTTAAATCAATTGCCAGTGAGAGTATGTTTAAAAGACAAAAATAAAGATCAGAACAGACATAAACAGACAAACTAACATACAGAACATGTTTGATTTGCAGCACTTTAAAACTTCACAATTCCTAATGATTAGTATTTGTCCATTACCCTTTTGTTGGGCTTAAATCCGGGTTAGTAACAAATATGCATATTTTTGGAGCAGTTCATATGTTAGATATGTTAGTAAAAAATAAAAATGAAAAAATTAAATAATTTTAAAAATGGGGAGTTTGTTTGAATTGCCTTTTGATGTAGGTACCGAAGAGGGCCTCCTTAAATCTCAGAATGGATATAGTGATGACGCGTTTCCCCGCCTCCTTTACGGTCTTAGCGGCTTCTTCAAATCGTGTGATATTTATCACATGCAAAACTTGGCACATCAGGTGCCTAATCGCATGTGACCCTCTCGGGGAGCTACCGGGACAATCAGGTCCAACTTGTCCTTAGGACAAGTCAGACTAATGTATGGAGGTCTTAAGTAGAGACCGAGTTAGTTGTTCATTTAAATTTTAAGCCAATATGATGCGATTAAGAAGTGGACAAAATATTGGAGCTGGAGATGTCTTTCTCCATCAGAGGCGCATCCATAGGAACCCAGTTTTGTTGCTTCCTGCAGAAAGAAGAACTTCCCTATGTGGTATATTAAGGAGCTATGTGAAGAGGAATGTTTTGTGTCCTGATGTTATGTATTTTGGCACTATACAACACCTGGGCTAATGAACGGAAAACAGTGGTGCTATTACAGAAAATATTCCTGAGGTTGGAAGAGTACAGGAATGCTAAAGAGAGAGAGGTGGAACTGCTATAGATAAAAGTTGATAACTTGATAAAGCTGATGGAACAAACACAAACATCAAATAATCAAGCCTCGAATGGAGCAACATTTTTAAATTTGTATTTAATTTTTTTACTGTTTACTTATTTACCTGCTCCTTCTCTCCAATGGATGACTCTTCTTCTCCTGCTGGGCATTTATCATCTCCCCACAGTCTCTCCAATGGATGACTCTTCTTCTCCTGCTGGGCATTTATCATCTCCCCACAGTCTTCCATGCTGCTTCCTGCACTCCTGGGCTCCCAGACTTGCAGTTTCAAGTTCCTGTCTACCAGTTGCAAGCAGCCTTCTGCACCTGTGTTCCTCTGTGTCCCCCATTCCACCAGTGAGAGATTTTCTACAGTCCTGCCCCAGATACCTGTTGCTGTGATGCAGTATGGGAAGACCAAACAGCATTAGATCCTATTTTTCTGAAGCTGGCACAGTGGGAGAACGGAGACTCGCTGTCTTCAATAAGCTGTAACCTGAGGCCTAGATAGACTCTTAAGTAGCCAAAGTAAGCCATCATTGTGATACGAGTCCAGTTTGTGCAATGTATTCTGGGGCCTATAAACAGGAACAGGAATATATATTTTAAGAAAATATTTCTTTAATACAGCAAATATGTCCTTTGTGTAGAATTAGCTACCTATGTAGGGGCTTTAGGCAGCAATGTACTGTATAATTTGGCATGGTGGATTTGGCTATTTGGTGAATAGAGCATTTTTCACCTGACCAAACCCCCACTAGTGCATCATGGGCATGTACCCAGGGCTGAGCATGTTTAGGTCAGGGTGCCAGGATCTGGGGGGCGCCACCGAGTCTAGGAGTGCTAGGAGGCGGTTTGTACAGTTACGGTGTACTACTGATACACTGGCCACGCAGACTGCAGCAGTAGAGGCAGGGGTGGATGGTGGTGAAAAACAATCTATAGGGGAGGGGTTATCTAATGGAGGAAACACCAGGGTCATACTGATTTGACGGAGATCAGTGGCAGTTTTACCTATGGGCAGCAGGGCTGCAGCCCCCCCCAGGTAAAATCCACCACTGTCTCTGTGACTTTCTATTGGAAGTCCGACCTGCCAGTCACTCAAAGCAGTCCCATTAGGAGGTGTTCCCTACCTCCGGGATGCCTCTCTGTGCGCAAATGCGCGGCAGCCCCCAAAACTGGTTCTTTGCATGCACAGTACCGCGGACGATGCTAAGGGAACGGTGCTGGGAGCGCGGTGGCAGCGGAGGGGGGGGGGGGGCGCATTGCAGCAGCCCCTCACCTCCAAATGGGTACGAGCTGTTTTATCATGCCACATAAGCGAGTCTGGTGGTCCCCAAATCCAAAAACAATAAGTGATACAATAAATCATTATTAATGATAATTATTAAGCGGGAACTCGTCAAATATTCAGGGACCTTTCATGCATATAGCTACCAACAATACATTACATGCTATAATGCAATATCATATTACATATCATATTATGCTAATAACAGTACCAGTACTACTAAATTGTTACCACAAATACTATTTGAGCTAGGTAATAACAGTCATGTGGTTGCACTAAAAGTTAAGATACAACTTGAAACAGGATTTATTTTAATTTATTTGAAGAAAGTTATTGCACAAAAAATGTGGGCTCACGATTGATTGCCACATTCACAGGAAAATGTTGCAGGTAAATTGCTTAGTGTATCTTTAGGAAGATCTACTGTACTTGTTGAAGAAAAGACACAAATACGTGTCAGGGCTTGTTCTTGTATTGTGTTTTACAAGTGGTTTCATTTAGGTGGCCATGGGAAATGCATACAGCCACAGGGATCATTTTACTTTATAATAACCAATGCTGTAAAATGTCAGTGGTTATTCCATTTGAATGTATATATTTCAGATGTATTTATTTTTTACCCAAAAATGTAACAGCTGCATAATATGGGTAAGGTGAAATCAGGGAGATTACCACTCTCTTCAGGGAGACAGGGATATAATTAATATTTCAGGGAGTCTCCTGCAGAATGCAGGAGGGCAGGCAACTATGAGTACCTTTACTATATAATAGATCTGCAGCCACCCTGGGGAATATTGATCCTATAAAGACTGTGACAAGTGTGATGCCCTGCAATTGTGGGGTATCACATTCTTTTATCTGGCATATGCACAGCTGCAGGACAATAACACAACCCACAATCCTCTAGGGTGCAAAATAACTGACAGTTGGAGAGAGGACAGATGTGATTGTCAGCAGACTGAGGAGATGCTGTATTTTCTATAAACCTCAGTTTTCCGAATCAGCACTTAAAGCCTGAGGAGCATTAGGACAGTTAGGAGGGGTAACACCGTCTTTTAAAGAGCAGATATGGATGCAAAAGTTGGACAAAGCAAACAATAAACAGAGAGATCCTATGCAAAGGAAAGACATGAACAGACAAGTTGCAAGGAAGCGATACGCTGCAAAAGCTTGAGACTGTCAGATTTTCCTAATGAGGCTGGAATTGAGGGGGAATCTGTCCCTGTGACACACTGCTTTGCAGTCACCCACATTTCAGGAGCACTATCTGTAATCCTAACCATGGGTTACACTCAGTGACATAATACTTGAGTAATGCTGATACTCGCTACTACAGCTACACTGTGAGAACCCTGTGCCAAAATGGAGTCAATATACTGTAGGTCCTATAGTCAGTATAGGATATAACTTGAATTATATAATTATATATATATATATATATATATATATATATATATATATATATATATAAATGCAAAGTACCTCTACCTCGCTTACATAGAAAATACGGCAGCAACTCTGAGGAGCCCTCTGTTAGACAGGGCCCAGAATAGAGGTAGAAAAGAAAAGTGGGTTCTCAGAGTGCGCCCTTAACACAGTGCAAATGTCTAAAATGCTGTGTTCAATATACAACAACAAGGTATAACCAGTAATTAACAATAAAAAATTTCTTTATTAAAAAGCGTCTTCCAAGTGATGATATAAGCCCAACGCGTTTCGTCAACAGCTTGACTTCATCAGGGGCATTTGACAGCAGTACAGTACAGAGATTTTCACACCGAAAGAGTCCTTTTTAATACAACTCGTGTATAGCAGGCATTTTCAAGTGGTATTATATACTGGTAACTGTTTCAAACGAGATCACTAAGTGTTTTTGTGAGCATTTAGATTTGAGAAAGATGTCCACTTCTCATCTTAATCAAGTACCCAGTAAATACTGAGGGTTTGGTAGCCTCAGGAGAAATACAGTAAACTTGAATCCAGATAGTGTTTTTATATAGTGGTGGTGAAACCGGATGTGGACTCCTGGACTCCAAGTACTGTCAAGACAGCCTGAATTGCAAATCTGAATCTGACTGACAGCCGCCGCAGCCAATCCGTGCACAGCGCAACAGACCGGAAGTATGGCAAAGCAGTACATCCGCTGAAGAAGGGCGGAAGCCGCCCAGTACAATGAACTGTACATACACAGGAAACGGGGCGGAAGTGACGTCTACCCACCGGAAGTGGGGACGCGCATCCCCCAATTAAGCTTTATGGTCTATTTCTCTCATTGTATTTATGTTTTTTCTGCGCTTTTTGTTTCTATAAGTGAGATGCCAATAAATCTTTATAGTCACTATAGTAGCAGATCGAAATTCTGCGTGAAACCTGTAATATAGAAACGGAGGCCACATCCCACAGCATGTGACCTCATAACTATGCGCGCTAGGCATACATAGTATAAATAGAGCACCAGACACATGTCCCCCTCACCCCTTGAAGAAGTCTCCTAGACGAAACGCGTTGGGTAGTGCCTGCTGACTCCTCCACTAAGATAAGTCATTCACTTTTTAGACTTTTTTAGAGTATATAATTCCCTCCCCCATTTTTTAGCGACATCACTTGTAGGCCTTTTTTAGAAATAATATCGCATTTTTTACTACTACTACTGTTTTTTCTATGCAAACTGTATTATTGTCTGTTCTCCATTTTTTAGTGCTACTGTGCACTTTTTTATATATACAAAATAAAACTTTTTTATTATAAAGAGTATTTCGTGTAGCACACAGGTATTTATTGTCGCTCATACCTCTATTCCAACCATTTATATATATATATATATATATATATATATATATATATATATATATATATATATATATATATAGAATTAATGGTTTAAAGTTTGCACCAGGTCAACTATAGTATTCTTTGCATCAGTAGAAGACTGTCCTATATCAAGGTACCTCCACCCTTTTCGCATTGCACTCACTCCATCCCACAAGCATGTTCCGCTTCAAAGGTGGGCTAAGCTTGGCTCTTACCACAATATGTGGTAAGAGCACTATCATCAGGAAAGGTACCAAAAGACTGGAGAATAGCAGAGGTAGTGCCATTATTCAAAAAAGAAAAAAGGAGGATCCCGCTAATTACAGACCTGTTAGTTTAACATCAATAGTGGGTAAACTATTTGAAGGATTTTTAAGAGATGGTATCCAGCAATATTTAGACCTTCATAGTTTACTCAGTAATAAACAGCATGGGTTCGTGAAAAATCGTTCATGCCAAACTACTCTAATTGGTTTCAATGAAGAGGTTAGCAAAAACCTTGATAAAGAAACGCTGTAGATGTGATTTTCTTAGATTATGCTAAAGCCCACCGACTCCGTACCACACAAGAGATAAATAAAGTGGAGGACCTGGGATTAGGGGCAATTATCTGTAAATGGGTAGGGAACTGGCTGTGTAATAGAGAGTGGTCGTGAACAGTGCCATTTCAAATATGATACCAGTACTAAGTGGAGTGCCACAGGGTTCGGTTCTAGGGCCCATTTTATTTAACATTTTTATTAACGATATTGGGATGGGGTTACTCAGCAATGTATCCATCTTTCGGACGATACAAAACTGAGCAGAGTTATTAAATCATCAGATGTCACCACGCTTCAAAACGATCTTGACAATCTAGATGAGTGGGCAAAAAAGTGGAAGATGAGGTTTAATGTGGACAAATGCAAGGTCATGCACCTTGGGAGACATAACCAGTGTGCTAGTTATAACCTAAGCGGGGATGAATTGGGTAATTCAGTATTCAAAAAGGATCTAGTGTAGGAGTCCAAATAGACAACAAACTAGGGTGTAGTGCTCAATGTAATATAGCAACAAAAAAGGCCAACAAAACTCTAGCATGTATTAAAAGGGGCATGGAAACTAGGGATTCAAAAGTAATTATGCCTCTGTACAAATCATTGGTTAGACCGCACCTCGAATACGGAGTACAATTCTGGGCCCCACGCTATAAAGAGGACATCATAGAATTAGAAAAAATCCAAAGAAGTGCAATGAAGCTTATTAGGGGAATGGAGAATTTAAGCTACGAGGAAAGACTAAGAAATCTGGGACTATTTACACTAGAGAATAGACGTTTAAGGGGGGACATGCTCAATATGTATAAATACATTATGGGGCCAATATAAGGAACTGTGAAACACCCTTTTTTCTGCTAGACAGGAATCTAGGATGAGAGGGCACGAGTTTAGATTAGAAGATTAAGATTTTCTTCTTCTAGAAGAAAACATTTCTTTACAGTCAGAACAGTTAAACTTTGGAACTCTCTTCCTGAAGTGGTGTCGGCAGACACTATAAATACTGTACGTTTAAAATAAGGTTGGATAAACTTTTATTAGTTAAAAACATCCACGGGTATGAATAAGTTACATAATCTGTCTTTAAAATATAGGAACATACTATACAACAAGGGATAAACTATTATAAACATAGGTTGAACTAGATGGACGCAAGTCTTTATTCAGCCTCACCTACTATGTAACTATGTTACTATGTAGTGAGGCCATGTATCCAGAGGGCCAGCCAGTCCTCAATGCCAGAATTTATCAATGGTAATTATACGGTACCTCCAGTGATAGGATTCTTTTGTTGACACATATGCCACCGCCAGCAGTAAATCCAAAATGGTGATAGAAAGCTCCTGAATCTTGATCCAGCTCCAGGAGATAAGAGCCTCCAATTGAGAAGCCAGTAGTCGGAACAACATACTGCTGTAGTGAAGGATGGGAAATAAAGATTGAATCAAAGCTGTGCCAGGAGGGCAATTCATGCCAATCTGAAGACCAGTCTGGGAATATGTTATAGGCACTGATGTGGTACAGGTACACCACCAATTATCCAACATCTGTTTTATTCAGAACACATCAGGTCCCAGGGTGAAGTTAGGCTGCAGGAGAGCTCGAATAGGCTGCAGGAGGCAGTGGGAGGGCTCATAGAGTCTGCAGGAGGACTTTCTTAGTCTATGGGGTGGAGTTAGGCTGCAGGGGGGTTGCTTGGTAGCCAGGCTGTGGAAGGTTTAGGTGCTATGGAGGAGGGGGAAGTTAGGCCGTAGGAGGCTTGTTTAGGCTGTGGGAGGGAGTTAGGCGGTGGGAGAGGGTATGAGTCATAGGGTCGACATGGCTGTGCTTGGCACCTTATTATGTTCTCCTACCACACCATAGTGGATCGTAGGGTATGAAATACCACCTGTAGGCACATGTTCACTAGAAAAAAAAACTTTAAAAACTCATGCCAACCTTCCCATTGTCGACCTACTGCTTTTCTCAACTTTCCAATCCTGTCGAATTTAGGCATGTCAACCTATTTTAGGAGTCCATCCAATGTGTGTCAATCTTAATTGAGTTGACCTAGTTACCGTTTTCTATGGTAGATTATGGTTTAGGTAGCTGGGCTGGGGGGGGGGGGGGAGGAAAAGCTGTAGGGATGCTGCTGTATGTATCACTGATATTCCAGCTAAATAGATAATCCGGCACCGTTCTGGAACCAAGGGTGCCGGATTATCGTGCTCTATCTGTATTACATACATTTTAAGTATTCAGATATATTGATTTGGACATGAACATCCTTTGCCATATCCACGGAAGTGGAGGTGGTTAAAAGGTTGCCCTGTGAAGGCTCACTGGGTGCAGAAGAGATGCTTCCTCTTTATACGTCACTTGTAGTTTCTTTCTTTACACTGTAGATAATCAGTGGCGAGCTAGGCTGGGGGGCGGGTGCCATGTGCCCCCCAGGTCACTCGGTTTCCTAGTGTTTTGGGCCACTTTAAAATGCCCTGGTGGTCCAGTGTGTCTTGAGGCTACAGCCATGGCTGAGACTTTTCAACAAAACAGCAGCCACGGCAGTCACGCGGCCAGGAGAGGGTGCCAAGCAGTGCCGAGGAGAGAATGCCGAGCAGCGGCTGCCGGCGTGGAGAGAGTGCCGAGCAGCGGCCTGGGAGTGGAGTGCTGAGGATCAAGACACAGGCAGCGGCCAGGGAGCGGTTTCAGAACTGCGGATGGGGAGCAGGAGCAGAACATCAGCTGGTGCTGGGGCCAAGAGACCCACTGATGCTGGTGAGACTAGCCTCACCTTTTCACATCACTCCTCTTTCCCCTCACCCCACCACATCACCCCCATGATCTCACTCCCTCTTGCCCCCTATCACCCCCCCTTCCCCCCCCCAGCACATCTCCTGTCAACTCACCCTCTCTGTCAGCTTTTGTCACCTCACCCCCCTCTCAAGTAACTCCTGGCCACCTCACCCCCTCTGCCCCCCCATCACCTAACCCTCCCTTCGCCACCCCAGCATCTCACCCTCCCTTCACCCCCTCTCACCTAACCCTTGGTAACCTCACCCCTGGTCACCTAACCCCCTCTCACCCCATCATCACTTCACACACACACCCCCCCCCCCCCCAGTCAGCTTAATGACAAGCCTCCTTTTAAGCGACCATACCCCCTTTTTGGGCCAGTGCTCTGTACTTGCCCCTAGGCTAAAAGTTGCCAGCCAGCCCCTGTAGATAATCCAGTCTGAAATAGCAATCCTACAGCCACTGAGGTGTGAACTGCAAACGTATTGCTCTGTATACAGTAGGTGCAGTTTGTTTTCTGAGCAGCTATTAAAAAAAAGTTATTTTAAAAATCGTTGTAAATGCCTTCTATGGATTTATAACATCTTTCATAAGCAGCTGACATCAAAGCTGTGGGTCAATGCATGAGTAAGGTAAACCTCACCCTGTGTTGATGACAGGTCTTTACAATTCACAATCCAACACTGAACTTGAACTGAAAAAAGATTGATTAGTAAGAGCTAAGCCATCCAGACACATATCCTCTAGGGGAGTGTCCGTCAAGATTTCACATATTTTGACAACAGACAATATTTTAAACGTTAGATTACATCATTAGAACCCGATGTACAAACTTACCAGAAATAAAAATATTTAGTTACCAACAATGAATACAATTTTCAAGGATATTTCACTGCATAAAAGACGCAAGTTATCATGAAATATAGTCCACTGTCAAGGTGGATCTCTAACTGCCATCATCTAATCATTGCTGTAGAGTCAAAACATGAAAATATTTACCATGTCACTTGTTTTACTAAATTAATTTGTGATTCAAGTAGATCAGGGGTCCTCAAACTACTTTTCTCTGGGACCCCATCAGACAATAAAAATAATTCCAGGACCCCATCAAGTTACCACAGAAGGTCATCACATCACATGTGTAGGCAGCAGACAGCACATACATGGCAGCATTGTGGAGGCACTAAATGATGGGAGGAGTCTAAAATAACAGACAACTCAACAGATTTTTCAGACTGAGCTTAGAAAAGTCATCAGCCTGATGGTCAGCAACATGGAGTCGTGACCCCATGCTGAGAAGATCAGGACCCACTTTGGGGTCAGCACCCACAGTCTGAGAACCGCTGAAATAGATCATCCATCACAGACAAACAGAAAATAATCAGTCCCAAGGCGCAGTCACTCTTCTTCTGCCGGTCCGAAAGAAGGGGTCACCACTCAACCCCACGTGGATGCAGTTTGTACAGAAAAGGACCAAGGGCGATGAAGAGATGTTTACCATCCAATGAAAAAGAAAAAATATATGATAATAAAGGTTAGAACCTTTAATAACAATACTCTTAGTCACCCCCTCCTGTGTTGTGACTAAGAGTATTGTTATTAAAGGTTCTAACCTTTATTATCATACATTTTTTCTTTCTCATTGGATGGTAAAGATCATCCATCACAGTCCATCCGCATGAACAAAATGGAGCTGTAATATTTACCAATGTGGTATTTTATAATTGTGCGCCTGATGCAAATCTACAAGAACTGTAATACAGGGTGCACTGATCTTACTGTGCCACAAAGAAAGAAGAATTGAAATACATTTTCATAGCAAAAATAAAAGTACGAATCATGTGTGTATAAATAAGGTGACATTTTTGTTCCCTTAATTAAACATGTTATTATTATATTGTATAGAGGACATCATCGTGTTGTATTATTTCAAGCCCAGACCACAGCATGTGCAATTAAATATGTTATTACTACACTTCCTCTTATCAGAATGGGGCGGTTATCGTAGACAGACTGACAGTAACAGGATGTTATTACAGTGACAAACTTGTCTTAGGTTTCTGAATAGTTTACTTGGAGCATCTCATACAATAGATATAACAGTCTACACACCCTTGTGGAAATGTCACATTTTTGTGATGTGAAGTGAAATCAAACTTGATCATGACAGATCTTTTTCCACTTTTAACGAGGGACCTTGTATCGAATAAACATTTGTCAGACACAAGAACATTGGAAATAAATGCAAGCATCCCCAGTTACAAGCCTCAAAACTAATATTTTGAAGCACACTGGGGGTGATTCAGTAGTGATGGGACAGGGCCAAATTCACCCCCTTTCCGATGGTGGAGGATCTGCGCATGTGAATGCTCGTATTTGCACATGTCCAGACCCCCTGTTCGAACGCCTTTGGCGAGTATCACACTCACTGAGGCGTTCGTATGGAGCAAGGGAACGCTCAGCATTTTATGGGCGTCCCCATGAAAATGCTAGGGGTTTCGTTGGTAGCGGAGGTGGACCGATGCCTGCTCGGGGCAGGCGGCTGGCATCACAGGACACCAGCACCCTCCTCTTTGGCAGACTACGATGGAAATAAATGTCAGTTTAGACTGACTTTTATTTCCAAAGGGGAGAGAAATCATTCGATGGTCGTTTCATGAAAGCAGGTTGGCTATCAAATCTGCACAGATGGCCTGCAAAAATATCAAGGTTCCCAACATTGCAATGGAATCTCCTGTGCGCAGATTTCAGATTTAATTGAAGTCTGGGCTCAGACTAGGCCAAGGGGAGTCAAACGCCCTTGCATACTGCACATACCAGCATCATACTTGCCTATCCTCCCAGCATGACCGGGAGGCTCCCGAAAAATTGGGTCCCCTTCCCAGCCCCCTGTGAAGGAGGACAAGTCTCCCACATTGCCTCCACATCCTCCTTTCCCGACAAGAAATACAGGATTTCGTGGGTTTGCGGCTAGGGGGCGAAGCTAATGTTAATGAATTAATTAATTAATTTAAGTCTCAGCGGCAATGGAGGCACAAATTTCAGAAAGGGCACTTGCAAGTACTGCAGAACCTGTGTGGTTCACAGCGTAATCCAAATGTGACCACTGTTCTTCCAACAGAGCTCTGCGGCACCCCTGCTGCAGAGGTATTTGGCTCTGTCCAAGGAGCCCTTCTAACACCTATTATAGGTGACGCAATGGCTCCTGTCTGGTACCACTCAGCCTGTGCTGCAGCTTGCTGATTCTGCAGACCTGACCTCTGAATCGCAGAAGCCCTGACAATACACTGTGGTCTCTCCGGTCATTGTAGACTGGCTAAGACCATTATATAGTCGTATATACATGATACCCCATGGTAGAGCCACATATCTATGTATACAAATATATTCACAGGTGTGAGGTATAACATGTATGTGAGTAGTTCCTAATTCACTGAGGTCATTCTGATCTTCACACTCCCCCCATGCAATGTTTTACTACTGCGCATGCGCAGGCTCCGTTTGCAAATGGGCCCGGCGACTTGTAAAGCCGCTGGCCTGTTTGCACGGAGCAGTGAAGGTGGGGAGCATGGGTCATGCCCATGGGAAAGCCCAGTGTTTCATGGGCGTCTCCATAAAAACGCTAGGCGTTCCCATAGTAATTCGGCCCTGTTCCAGTACAGGACACCGTACATCTGAGTCACCATTGAGTTACTTAGATTTGCTATCGCTTTAGAAATCATTAGATTGTCGGTGACCATAGAATGATTTCGGGCCTTCACGCAAGGCTGTGACTGGATGTTTATGCAAAACATCTATTCACATGCATGCTGGAATATTTGCCGTGCGGGGTAAGGGCAGGCGTTAAAGCAGTGAAATTTGCCTCTTTGCAATAATCCCCTGACTGTATTGACAATGTACTTTTATTTCCATAACCTTTAATCCTATAACCGCTCGGTGCTCTCTCCCTTTAAAAAAATATCTGATGTATTATGACATAACATTGATATTTTAATGCTGTTACTATTGCTATATAAAATCCCCCCAGGGCAAAGGCCTTACAGCTGTTATGAAGAGGATTAGCGTAAGGATAACTGTGACCATGACAACATGTGACAAGTAGAAAAAAATGTATTTGTCAGGTTACCATATAGATCCTGGCAGATTAGCCATGTTTCTGCGTACCTCCTAACTGTCCCAATTTTCGCGGGGCCATCCTGTTTTTTGGGGGCCGGTCCCAGTTGGGAGCAGTTGGGAGCTCCCTCTGCCCGTCACTGCTCTGCATGCGCAACATCTATTCCCGGAGATATAGGGGCTGGGGTCTCTGAGAGCTGCTACCCATGCCCCCACAGCTGTAGAAGGAAGAAAAGTGGTTTGCTGCACTTAAATGATACAATGATAAATTTAAAATGTAAAAGTATACATAGTTTAAATATCACAAACAGCAACATTAAAAATTATATATATATATATATATATATATATATATATATATATATATATATATATATAACATGCGGGGGGAGGCGCGGCACACACGGCAAGAAGAAACCATGGTAGACAGGATCAGTGAATATATATATATATATATATATATATATATATATATACGAAAGCGAGAGACCGGCACACTCCACGGTAATAAGCACTGTAGTAACCAGGTGCCTGCACAAATAATGGATATTGCACGGGGGTGGGAGCGGCACTCGCAGCATAAAGATACACCATAAACTTGTTTGGTTCAATCAGCGACGTTTCAACGTCTTTTATTAGACGTTTTCTTCAGGCTAATGCATATAGAAAATGACACTTACTTTATACACCACTGTGCTCAACGTAGACTCCCGCCGTCCGGATGCCGGGCGCGCTGGGAATGACGTCACAAAAGTGCTACCATCACCATGGAAACTTAAAAAACAAATACAACAGACAATGAATGAAATATATACAGAAAAGGCAGAACATGCAGGTATTGCTGATTACTTATATCCGTGTAATGCATAGAAATTATGTACTAATACTTTAAACAATTGATCACGTATATCACTGAACAAAAACACATAGTATCGGAAACATTCGCAACCTAAGTATCAGGAACACACAATATCGGAAAAATTCGCAACCTTAATATCAGAAAAAATTCGCAATCTCAAAATGAAGAATCATGTTCTAGTAAGACAGCTAATCCCGGCCAGTTCATTTAAACCCCTAGGTGCAAGGGTGTCTAAACGGTGTATCCACCGGGTTTCACATTTTAATAACTGAAGACCCCGATTACCACCACGTATATTCAAGGGGATGTGGTCAATCATCCTATACCTTAAAGAAGGCAAGGTGTGTTGTCTAGCAACGAAATGTTTAGGGACCGGGAGATCACATTTTCCACCCGCAAGCGCAGCCCGGATAGTTGATCTATGGGTGGTAATCCGTTCTTTAAAACTTCTCTCGGTCTTGCCAATATATGACAAGCCGCAGGGACAAATCAACTGATAAACAACAAATTTAGTTAGACATGATAACGTGTGGCGGATGGTGTACTTAGTGCCCCGATGGGGGTGATAAAATATGTTGCCGGGGATCATGCATGCACACACGGTGCAAGTGCATCGTATGCAACCTCTGGAAGGAGGTTTAGCAGGTAAGTTGTAACCAGTGATATCCGTTTTAACTAAAATGTCACGAAAATTGGGGCCCCGTTTGTAGCAGGCCATCAACCTCGTATCTGGGATGTTAATACTAGGGTCCGTTTTAACGATTGGCCATAATTTTTTGGATACCTTATTAATAACCAGACTCTCTTTGGAAAATTTAGTTACCCACGGGATAATATTAGGAGCGGGAGCGGGGATCTTAGGGGCTAGCAGTTGATCACGGGGGACAAGTGCTACCCGTTTTTTGGCTGTAAGCAGATCCTGCAATTTGTACCCTCTAACCAGAAATTTATCGATCAACCCCTCAATCTGGGCGTCTGCTTCCGTAGGATCTGAAATGATGCGTTTAACACGCACCATTTGTGAGTACGGCAAGCCTTTAATTAGACTAGAAGGGTGACAACTGGAGCCATGAAGCAGATTATTTCTATCTGTGTCTTTTTGAAATAAAGAGGTAGAAATTATCCCATTCAACAAGGATACCGACACATCAAGAAAACTGATACGGTTCTGGTCATAGGACATAGTAAGTTTCACAGGACTGGTACTGGCATTATGATTGTTAATATGCGCTATCAAATCTGAAATGGGTCCTGCCCATACCACAAAGAGATCGTCAATAAATCTTCTATATAACAAAATCCTGGCTGAAAATAACGGATCATGAAAAAATAACAATTTTTCAATGAAAAACATATAAATATTAGCATATGCCGGGGCGGCATTACTGCCCATCGAGCAACCGTTTAGCTGTAGCCAGAACTTGCCATCATGAATAAAATAATTTTTGACAAGTACAAACTGCAATAAAGAAAGCAAAAAGTCAATATCTGGACCAGAGTAATCACTCTGCTGGGCTAAAAATACGCGAACAGCCTCCATACCCGCTTCATGCGGAATTATGGTATAAAGGCTCTTTACGTCCAAAGTAACCAGCCAGATTTCGCCCTCCAACACGGGCAACTCCAACAATGAAGTGAGGAATGAGGTAGTGTCCAACAAATAATATGGATGGCGAATTATAAAAGGCTGTAATACTGCATCAATATACACCGATGCGTGCTGTGACAGGGATTGCCTGGCGGCGATGATCGGCCGGCCCGGTGGATGGGACAATGATTTATGGATTTTAGGGATGCTATAGATGATAGGTACTACCGGATAAGCGGGAATCAATGCAGTCATCAATGTTGGTTCAATAATGTTAGTGTCGACAGCTCTTTTAAGAAGTGTATACAGCTCTTTCCGGAATTCTGAGGTAGGGTCATACATGAGTCTTTTGTATGTGGCAGCATCCGAAAGCTGCTGGTCAAGTTCAGTCTTGTAATAATGAAAGTCCATAATGACAAGGGCCCCTCCCTTATCAGCGGGTCGAAAAATCAACTCTTTATTGTCAGCTAGTTGTTTGAGAATTTTGCGCTCGGCCGATGACAAGTTGGAATGCTGGATGGGTGATCGAGATAAAGCTTGATCTACCTGTGTGTCCAGTAAGCGCATATAGGTCTTAATGGAGGGGTTATTGAGCTGAGGGTCAAAGGTTGATCTAGGTTGGAGTTTGCTGAGTTGAGGGGGTATAGAGTTACACGAACTGATGTCGGCTTGTGCAGAAAACGCAAAGTGTTCCTTAAGTTTGAGTAAACGGCATAATGAATATTGCTCGGCTTGCCAGTCGAGAGAGTCCATTCGCAGTGAAGGAACAAAGGATAATCCTTTTGAAAGGATTACATTTTCTTGGTCAGACAATGTGTAAGAGGACAGGTTCACCACTAAATTCTGGTTGGCATCGGGGGTTTTTTGCCAGTTGGCTTTTCTCTGCCACCTCTTTATTTCAAAAAGACACAGATAGAAATAATCTGCTTCATGGCTCCAGTTGTCACCCTTCTAGTCTAATTAAAGGCTTGCCGTACTCACAAATGGTGCGTGTTAAACGCATCATTTCAGATCCTACGGAAGCAGACGCCCAGATTGAGGGGTTGATCGATAAATTTCTGGTTAGAGGGTACAAATTGCAGGATCTGCTTACAGCCAAAAAACGGGTAGCACTTGTCCCCCGTGATCAACTGCTAGCCCCTAAGATCCCCGCTCCCGCTCCTAATATTATCCCGTGGGTAACTAAATTTTCCAAAGAGAGTCCGGTTATTAATAAGGTATCCAAAAAATTATGGCCAATCGTTAAAACGGACCCTAGTATTAACATCCCAGATACGAGGTTGATGGCCTGCTACAAACGGGGCCCCAATTTTCGTGACATTTTAGTTAAAACGGATATCACTGGTTACAACTTACCTGCTAAACCTCCTTCCAGAGGTTGCATACGATGCACTTGCACCGTGTGTGCATGCATGATCCCCGGCAACATATTTTATCACCCCCATCGGGGCACTAAGTACACCATCCGCCACACGTTATCATGTCTAACTAAATTTGTTGTTTATCAGTTGATTTGTCCCTGCGGCTTGTCATATATTGGCAAGACCGAGAGAAGTTTTAAAGAACGGATTACCACCCATAGATCAACTATCCGGGCTGCGCTTGCGGGTGGAAAATGTGATCTCCCGGTCCCTAAACATTTCGTTGCTAGACAACACACCTTGCCTTCTTTAAGGTATAGGATGATTGACCACATCCCCTTGAATATACGTGGTGGTAATCGGGGTCTTCAGTTATTAAAATGTGAAACCCGGTGGATACACCGTTTAGACACCCTTGCACCTAGGGGTTTAAATGAACTGGCCGGGATTAGCTGTCTTACTAGAACATGATTCTTCATTTTGAGATTGCGAATTTTTTCTGATATTAAGGTTGCGAATTTTTCCGATATTGTGTGTTCCTGATACTTAGGTTGCGAATGTTTCCGATACTATGTGTTTTTGTTCAGTGATATACGTGATCAATTGTTTAAAGTATTAGTACATAATTTCTATGCATTACACGGATATAAGTAATCAGCAATACCTGCATGTTCTGCCTTTTCTGTATATATTTCATTCATTGTCTGTTGTATTTGTTTTTTAAGTTTCCATGGTGATGGTAGCACTTTTGTGACATCATTCCCAGCGCGCCCGGCATCCGGACGGCGGGAGTCTACGTTGAGCACAGTGGTGTATAAAGTAAGTGTCATTTTCTATATGCATTAGCCTGAAGAAAACGTCTAATAAAAGACGTTGAAACGTCGCTGATTGAACCAAACAAGTTTATGGTGTATCTTTATGCTGCGAGTGCCGCTCCCACCCCCGTGCAATATATATATATATATATATATATATATATATATATATATATATATATATATATATACATTGTAGGGGCTCTGCACACACTAAATGAACTGATAATAAATAGTGGAGATTA